>NC_079439.1:73470227-73592727 GCF_903798145.1 Danio aesculapii
AACTCACAAGTGAAGGATGCTTGAGATTTTTATGTCTTAAAATAACCGAGTGCAAGAATTAAATGAGGGGAAAACAAGCTTCATATGTTAGAGTTTGAATATGCATGCACTATAGTTAATTTAGAGAAGGGCTTACGGCTGTAGTAATGCAATTGAAGTATAGACTCTATAAAATAATCCCTATAGTGTGCATGTGTACTAAGGTTGGGCCGATGGATGATGCCATCCTCCATCGCTGATAGCCTATAGACATCATGATGCTGAGCCAGCATTGCGATCCTCCGCCCCGCCCCCATCGCAGCAGCTCACGAAAAAACACACACGAAAACTTTAATTCATATTTTCTAATGACAGTTTTAGGATATTATATTTAGTGCATATACATTAGATCAGTCAATACTGCTGTTAAATCTGGAGCTTATCTAACAGATTAACTTATGATAACACTCCAATATTAATACATGTTAGAAAAAAATATGAAACAACATTTAAAAAGAGCTAAATTCAGGAGAAACAA
Source organism: Danio aesculapii (assembly GCF_903798145.1). NCBI lineage: Eukaryota > Metazoa > Chordata > Actinopteri > Cypriniformes > Danionidae > Danio > Danio aesculapii. The sequence continues at coordinate 73,470,745 of NC_079439.1, forward strand.
AAAAAATCTATATAATTTAGTTGAAATTGTCATTTTTTTCCCAATATTTCACATAAATTAAATTTTTTATTTGTTTAATAAATCTGTTTTGTTTAAATGCAGCAAAATAAATCAGTCACACTTTATTTTGATGGTCTGTTTGTTGAATTTAAGTGATGTTGCATCTACATGCTAACTAATTCTCATTAGATTATAAGTAGACTGTTAGGTTGGGGTTAGTGTAAGTTGACTTGTACTTGCAAAGTTTCTTATTGGTCAGTTAAATGTCTGTTGAAGGAGCAGTATCAACAGATATTAAGCAGACAGTCAGCTAATACTCAAATGCACCATCAAAATATAGTGTTACCAATATAGTGAAGTGACAGTGATCGCCTCACAGCAAGAAGGTCACTGGTTCGAGCCTCGGCTGGGTCAGTTGGCGTTTCTGTGTGGAGTTTGCATGTTCTCCCTGTGTTGGCGTGGGTTTCCTCCGGGTGCTCCGGTTTCCCCCACAGTCCAAACACATGCGCTATAGGGAAACTGATTAACTAAATTGGCCGTAGTGTATGTGTGTGAATGTGTATGGATGTTTCCCAGTGATGGGTTGCAGCTGGAAGGGTATCGGCTGCGTAAAACATGTGCTGGATAAGTTGGCGGTTCATTCCGCTGTGGTGACCCCATATTAATAAAGGGACTAAACCGAAAAGAAAATTTATCAATGAATGAAAATGGGGTGTACTTAATTATGCTGAGCACTATATACAGTATAAGACACTTTACTACACTATAGTTTAAAACCCTATAGGCTAGTATTTAACCATACGGTACAGTAAAAACCACATATATATATATATATATATATATATATATATATATATATATATATATATATATATATATATATATATGTGTGTGTGTGTGTGCGTGTGTGTGTGTGTGTGTGTGTGTGTGTGTGTATATTCTTCGATTGGCTACAGAACAAACCACTGTTGTCCAATCACTTGCCTAATTATCCTAATAAACCTAGTTATGCCTTTAATCTGAATATCTTGCAAAATGTTATGCACCGTCATCATGGCATACACAAAAGAGAGTAGTTATTAAAACAATTACCTTCAAAAATGAGGAGGAATAAAAGTATTCCTCTTTTAAACAGCATTTGGGAAATATTTGAAAAAGAATTCAAACTTGACAAGAGGGATATTAATTTAGCCTTCAATAGTATTTTAATTTGAGTAGTATTTCACAGTCCCTACCCGATTATTGTACTGTTGTTTCACAGCCTTACTGAGCGAAGTGAGACTTCTTTTCAGAAACATTTAAAACTCTTTCAGACTCTAAACTTTTAATAGTGTTTTGATCAGGCACTCGAGCTGAAAGACTGTATATCTCGGGCTCTGTCTCTTTATCTTACAGCGACTGCTTATGTATCTGAGAGATACTGATGCAATGCTCTGCGGCCAGAAAAAAATGGCAAGCGACTTTTGTTTTGGAGAAAAAAAATGATGCATGCTTTGTTGTGTGGAGATCACAAGAGGCTGATGCTGTGATCAGGAGGAAACAAGAGGCATGTGTCCTAATAACCCAACCCTGGGTCACTGGAAAAACATCTACATTTTTGTGAAATGTAAGTCACTTTATGTATGTTTTGTTGTACGTTTCTGAGCACAAATCCACTAGAGGGCACTGTCCATATTTTTGTAAATCTGAAATATGTTATTTAGGGGGTTTTTAGGTGAAAAATCCACTAGAGGGCGCTGTCTACATTTCTGCGAAGCTTAAATTACTTAGGCTACTTTTTTTTGTACGTTTCTGATTACAAATCCACCAGAGGGTGCTGTCTAGGTTTTTCAAGAATTTGAAGTATGTTACTTTGGGTAAAGCTGTCTATATTTTCGTAAATATGTAATAAATTACTTACAGTGTGTTTTGTTCTATGTTTCAGATGGCAAATCCACTAGAGGGCACTGTCTATATTTTTGTAAATCTGGAATACATTACTTAGGGTACATTTTGTTGTACGTTTCTGATTACCAATCCACTTGATGGCGCTGTCTACATTTTTGCAAATCTGAAAGATGTTCTTTATGGTACATTTTGTTGTGTTTCAGATGACAAATACACTAGGTGGCGCTGTTTTTATGAATCCGAAATACTTTTCTTGGTATGTTTTGTTGTACATTTTAGATAAGAAATCCACTAGAGGGCACTGTCTGTTTTTGTAAATCCGAAATACAATACTTAAGGTACGTTTTATTGTATGTTTCTGATTACAGATCCACTAGAGGGCACTGTCTACATTTTTATGAATCAGAAATATGTTGTTTATGGCATGTTTTGTTGTACATTTCAGATAACAAATGCACTTGGTGGTGCTGTTTTCCTGAATCTTAAATACATTACTTAGGAGATCTTTTGTTGTACGTTTCAGATGAGAAATCCACTGGAGGGCGCCATCTATGTTTTTGTAAATCTGGAATACATTACTTAGGCTACATTTTGTTGTACATTTCTGATTACAAATCCACTAGATGGCGCTGTCTACATTTTTGCAAATCTGAAAGATGTTCTTAGGGTACACTTTGTTGTATGTTTCAGATGACAAATACACTAGGTGGCGCTGTTTTTGTGAATCCGAAATACATTGCGTGGTATGTTTTGTTGTACGTTTCAGATGAGAAATCCACTAGAGGGTGCTGTGTATATTTTTTGTAAATTTGAAATACATAGGCTACATTTTGTTGTGCGTTTCAGATGAGAAATCCACTACTTTTTATAATTCGAAATACATTACTTAGGGTACGTTTTGTTGTACGTTTCTGATTACAGATCCACTAGAGGGCACTGCCTACATTTTTATGAATCAGAATTATGTTATTTATGGTATGTTTTGTTGTACGTTTCAGATGACAAATCCACTTGGTGGTGCTGTTTTCCTGAATCTTAAATACATTACTTAGGAGACCTTTTGTTATACGTTTCAGATGAGAAATCCACTAGAGGGCGCCGTCTATATGTAAATCTGAAATACATTACTTAGGGTATGATTTGTTGTTCATTTCAGATGAGAAATCCACTAGAGGGCTCTGTTTGCATATTTTTACAAATCTGAAATACGTTTCTTTGCTTAGATCTTGTTGTATGTTTCAAATGAGAAATCCACTAGGGGGCACCATTTTGTGGCATGTAAACAAAAACAATGGTCCCAGCATCCAAAAAGAGCCACATATTGATGAATAACGTTATGATATCTGTTTTAACATTTAAGTTATGATTGAATCGCCTCTTGTTACAATTATGAAATAGTTTGATAACAAGCAGGAAATGTTCATGGTTCATTTGAAATACATAGGCTACATTTTGTTGTGCGTTTCAGATGAGAAACCCACTAGAGGGCACTGTCTGTTTTTGTAAATCCGAAATACAATACTTAGGGTACGTTTTGTTGCACGTTTCTGATTACAGATCCACTAGAGGACACTGTCTACATTTTTGTGAATCTGAAATATATTATTTAGGGTATGTTTTGTTGAACGTTTCTAATTACAGATCCACTAGAGGGCGCTGTTTACATTTTTTATTAATCTGAAATTTGTTATTTAGGGTACATTTTGTTGCACATTTTAAATGACAAATCCACTAGAGGGCGCTGTTTACATTTTTAAAATCTATTACTTAGAGTACGTTTTGTTGTATGTTTCATCTGACACATCCCCTAGTGGGTGCTGTCTATATTTTTTACAAGTCTAATACAGATTAATTTGGGTAGATCCTGTTGCATGTCTCAAATAAGAAATCCAGTAGAGGGCGCTGTCTATATTTTTATAATTCTGAAATATGTTATATAGGGTATGTTTTGTTGTACGTTTCTGTTTACAAATCCACTAGAGAGCGCTGTCTACATTTTTACAAATCTGAAATGCATCCCTTAAGGTTCATTTTGTTGCACGTATCAGATACACATTCTTTATGTACATGTCAATGAAAAAGTGATGCTTGTTGTACACATCCACTAGCAAACCGCTGAGCTAGTGGTTTCAAAATGAGATGTAGGAGAGAAACGGACACTGGGGCCACATAGATTTACCTTGGTTTTATATTACTTCTATATCTTTTGTGCAAGCATGCTTCGCCAAATGCAAACCCCTGAAATCAATCCTTTATTCATCGATAATATCTCAATAAATATCATTAGTGTGAAAAGAAACAAAAGTTTTTAGCATCACACTGCCCCCTAGTGTACATGTGACCTATATACTACAGTCAAACATGTACGCTCTAGCAGTTTAACATTAATGTCGGCTGAAGCACGTATTTCCAATGAGCCAGCCTTGTGATAATTTGATGTGTTTATGATAGCCATTGTTTTACAGAGTGTGTCTAAATCATTTTTTAGTGGTGGAAATGGACGTTACTATGGTGATTTGAAGAAATACGGTATGTGAAACAGATGGTGTTATTATGGGAAGGTGCTGCGGCAAAAGAAAAGCATATTGGACCACTTTGATTTATCAAGACCTTAATGAAGCAAACTTTCTGCCATGTTGTCTTTCTCAGTGTTGCTGTCATAAAGAGAAATATGTAAACAATGTTCTGACACACTCTTTTTCTTCATCCCTGCCTCACAAATGTGTCTTTTATTCGTCTTCAGGTGGTCTGTAGCCTGACTTTCGGATAATATTTCATATTAGATTTTAATTGGACTACCATTTTGTAATGCAGTTGTGCATAATTTAACACGACAAGGAATTTCTGATGCCCTCATACATGTATTTCGACTTTTTTTGAGCATCTTTTTCTAATCCGATCTTATGAAATATAAATAAACTCATAAAACACGAAGCGGCCGGCGCCTCGACTGCCCTCATCCATCTTACGTTCATATATTTCACATCTATGTTAATGTCCTATCGTTTGAAAGTCGACTTTTCGCTTGGTTTCTTTCTGCTGACTCTTCCCCTACAGGAGACATTGACTTCAATTAAAGAGTTAATAGTCAGTGCTGATCGCCTTCATTTGTCCTCCTTTGCTCTTAACCCCATAAAGCCTGCTCAATCCTATCCAATATGCAGCTAATAAGAGCTGGAAATGATCAATATGATCAAATGTTACTGTTAAAATCTGCTGCACACAATCTCCTACATGCCTTCAGTCTTCTGATTGATGATTTACACTTTTTAGTAAGCAAATAATTCATAGCTCATGCTTCACTCTCAGGAATAAAGGTACACGAGCTGGCCTCTTTTTGACTTTGTACTTTTTAGGAACTAATATATTCCTTTATGGGAGCAATATGGACCAGTTAAGTTGCTGTCAGATATAAAGGTAAATAAATAAAGGTAAGAAGACCTCAAGGGGGGCGATGGGTTTCATATTAGATCCAACTTTTGGGTTAAAAAGTGTAATTTAAACAAAAGAAAGGTGTGAATTCAACATCCTCGCAATCTTTAGAGCATGTGACTGTGATATTGTTAACAAATCTTCAAGATGAATATTTGCTGGACTGACGAAATTAGCATTATGTCTCATATATATAATTATATAAAGCCCAAACAATACAAAGATAAAAACAAAACAAATCTGAAAATATTGTTATGTGTAAAAACAATGATTGGCACGAGGAGAAAGTGCTGAACTCCTGAAACAAATGTAATACTTTATATAAAGGCTTGTTTGGTGGTGGCAGCCCAAAAACTCTCATATGAAGTTACATGCATTGCTCAGGTGTGAGTTTCTCACAGACTTGATGCTTCTGTGGTTCTCGTTTATCAAATCTTTGTATTTTCTATTGGATTCGGGTCAGGTGATTGGCTGGGCCATTCTACAGCTTGATTTTCTTTCTCTGAAAGCATCTGAGAGCCTCCTCGGCGGTGTTTTGGATCACTGTCTTGCTGAAATGGTTTCATCTTCATCATCTGCTAATGTAGATGTTGGACTGAAGCAGCTGATATTCATTTACACTGAGGAAGGGCAGAGAGTTGCTGAAGAACTACTGAGAGATTTCAGCTGCTGTCTGGGCTTTTACTGCTGAACTGCAGCTCCCTTTCTTCATGTGTTCTTTTTTTTTCTTTGTCATTTAATTTTATTACTCATTACTTCATTTGTAAACTAATTAGATTTGCTTTCTTTGCATTTGTAGATTTCATATGTGTGTTACATGCTGCATCCTTTTACTTTTTCTTTTTTTACTTCTTTAGGTTAAACTTCTTCAGTTTCAAATCATGTCAATTCTATCCAGGAACAAAGCATCAATTATTATCATAAAATCACAACCTTTGATCTGTCAAAAACACAAAGCTGACAGAAATGAAACTGACTGAATGGAGTATACACTAACCTGTGCATTATTCAGACACAAGATGGCGCTAAACAGTAAAAAACACAAAGCTGATAGAAACGAAAACAGCTGATGGAATCACCACAACAGATTAATTACTATAGTTGTTGTTGTCACCATAGCAACTGTAGAATCACCACAACAGATTAATTACTATAGTTGTTGTTGTCACCATAGCAACTGTAGAATCACCACAACAGATTAATTATTAAACACTATAGCTACCATAGCAACTATAGAATCACTACAACATATCAATCACTATAGTTGTTGTTGTCACCATAGCAACTGTAGAATCACCACAACAGATAAATTACTATAATTGTTGTCATCACCATAGAAACTATAGAACAATCACAACAGATCAATTACTATAGTTGTTGTTGTCACCATAGCAACTGTAGAATCACCACAACAGATCAATTACTGTAGTTGTTGTGCTGCCATAGTAACTGTAGATCCACCACAACAGATCAATTACTATAGTTGCTGTGTTACCATAGCAACTGTAGAATCACCTCAACAGATCAATTACTATAGTTGTTGTGTTACCATAGCAACTGTAGAATCTCCACAACTGATTAATCGCTAAAACACAAAGCTGACAGAAACTAAAACAGCTGATGGAGTATACACTAACCTGCACATTTTTTTAGACACTAGATGGCGCCAAACAGAAACTATACACACATAACATACACTCGTATACCCAGATGAGTCTGTGTTTCATATATATCTTGTAATGTCAGGACTAACCAATCAGATTTGAGTATTCCATATTCATACATTCATTTTCTTTTCGGCTTAGTCCCTTTATTAATCTGGGGTCGCCACAGCGGAATGAACCGCCAACTTATCCAGCATTTTCACGCAGCGGATGCCCTTCCAGCTGCAACCCATTTCTGGGAAATATATTCCATATTAAGCATTGATATAATTCAGTCTCTATCTATTGTGTAAGAGTAGCTTGGTGCGTCATCATCCAGTTCACTATTATTATCTTCCTAGCTGTTATTAATATCATATGTAGTACAATATCTGCATGATTATATTAAGGTTCAGGTTTCAGTCTCCAGGCAGATCTGATGCTGACCGTGTTTACAGAGAACTTGATGGCTCATAATTGCTGGATTTGATTTGAAAGCAAATGCCCAAAAAACAAAGTTTTTCAAGTGAAAAAAAGATAATAATAAACAAGTAAAAAGAAATTGAAAATGGTTTAATATTCTGATGGAAATGGCAGAGATGTGTATATTCAAGGCTGCAGGTTTTCACAGTCTCTTTCACTGCATGAAGGAAGATTCTCTAAAGATTGCGGAGAAGATGTAAAAGATTGATAAAGCTCAAGGCGTTTCATTGTGAACAAACTCTCTCCCACACACACACACATGGCAGCGTTTCTCCTGCTGTGGATCAGATGTGTGGAGCGTGTGTGTTATTCCATGCTGTGCCGTGAAGCAGGTGATCTTTTACTTCTGCTTCAGTGTTACGTGTCACACAAGAAACTCCACATATTAAGAGAGTAAAGCTCATCTCAGGCTTTTCACTATTTCTGTGATGGTCAGAGAAGAAGTAAAATCAAACACAGTGAATAGCGGAATGCAGTTCTTTTCTGTAATACCAGCTGTTCTCTATTTAATTAGATCTCTGTTACATTTTTTAAATGTTATCTGAATGTAGGAACTACCAATTTTAAAAAGGTTTATTCAGGGTTTTATGTATATGTTCTGGAAACAGTAGAAGCAGGAAGATTTTATTTCTATAAATTAGGTGAACACCCATGGAAAAGTTCCTTAAACAATGTTATTTTAATGTTGTGTTACCATAGCAACCGCAGAATACCACAACAGATCAATTACTGTAGTTGTTGTTACCATAGCAACTATAGAATCACTACAACATATCAATTACTATAGTTGATGCGTTACCATAGCAACTGTAGAATAACCACAACAGATCGATTACTGTAGTTGTTGTTACCATAGCAACTATAGAATCACTACAACATATCAATTACTATAGTTGTTGTGTTACCATAGCACCTATAGAATCACCACAACAGATCAATTACTATAGTTGTTGTGTTACCATAGCAACTGTAGAATCATCCATACAGATCAATTACTAAAGTTGTTGTTACCATAGCAACTGTAGAATCACTTCAACAGATTAATTACTATAGTTGTTGCCATCACCATAGCAACTGTAGAATCATCACAACATATCAATTACCATAGTGGTTGTGTTACCATAGCTACTGTAGAATCACCACAACATGTCAATCACTATAGTTGTTGTGTTACCGTAGCAACTGTAGAATCACCACAACAGATTAATTACTATAGTTGTTTTCATCACCATAGCAGCTGTAGAATCACAGCAACAGAGCAATTACTCTAGTTTTTGTGTTACCATAGCAACTATAGAATCACTATGACATAACCATTACTATAGTTGTTTTGTTACCATAGCAACTGTAGAATCACCACAGCAGATTAATTAATATAGTTGTTGTTGTCACCATAGCAACTGTAGAATCATCTTAACAGATTAATTGCTATAGTAGTTGTTGTCACCATAGCAACTGTAGAATCACCACAACAGACTAATTACTATAGTAGTTGTTGTCACCATAGCAACTGTAGAATCACCTTAACAGATTAATTGCTATAGTTGTTGTGTTACCATAACAACTGTAGAATTACCACGACAGGTTAATTCAAGTACTTTACTATAGTATGGTTCAAAAGCATCACAGTTGTTACTCTAAATTACTATAATTTGTTCCATGTGTGCTGTCAATGCACCACCCACTCATAACTGTAGTTGTATATTTAAAGTTTGTTTTTATTTTTAGTTTGTTCAGATGAGAAGTCGAATAAAATAAAGACACTGAATGGTGGAATGTGCTTTGTTTCTTTAACACCTGGAGTTCTCTATTAAAGAAATTGTAAATGCATATATAAAAGGCACTTTAAATTCAGATTAATTTATTTTGCAGTCATAATGTGAATGCTATCCTTTTAAATGTTTTCTGAAAGCACAGAAATATCCATTTTAAACAGGTTTATTTATGGTTATATGCAGTTTTGTAGTACTAAAAAAAATGGTGGTGTACTATTATTCACCCAACCAGCCCATGCTGTATTATAATTTTACCTGAATGTTTCAGCAAGACATTATTCAGTTGACTTCGAAAAACAAATTAAGATGAGAGTTAAAAAAACATGGTACTGATGCTTTTAATTTCATATTTGAAGTTACCTTTTAGTTATTTTAATTATTTTTTTAATTATATTATATTATATTATATTATATTATATTATATTATATTATATTATATTATATTATATTATATTTCATGTTAACGCATACAAAACGTTCTCTGATGTGTTTCTTTGTCTTTTATTATAGCCTATAGCTTTTAGTTTAAGTCTCAGACCACACTTGACAGCTTGTACCATAAGCCCTGGGTTCATTTGCAAGCTCTCTCTGCGTTGTATTAACACCCGATTCACTAAAGGAATTATGCAAATTGGCTAATTATACAATTTGCATCTTGCGTGAGCCGCTGGTGGTGTTGGTTTGTGGAGGAGGAATATCAGAGCACTGGGACTCTCCAGCATCAGTGCACCTGAATCAGCTCTTTAAAACACAGACGCCGCATTGTAAAAGTTCATAAAGCTGGTCATTTGGCCAGCCGCTTAATGCACAATTATACAGTTCTTTTACATTCGTCCTGTCACTGCATTTCCTTGCCATTAGTGAGCCATCTGAAAACACCTGTAAACTGAGTTTCAGTCAAAACACTTCTTTAAATGAAAACAAATACTATAATAATTTATTGTAAATACTAGTGTTTTTGTATGCTGTATTATTATCCATAGAGAACTTATGAATACTATGATAAATACTGTAGCATACGTTTTATTTGACTACAGTAAACTGTGCTGTATTTTAGTGTAATATACCCTATAGTTGTATAAAACATTCAACAAGTCATTTGTTTATATGTTACCATAGCAACTGTAGAATCACCACAACAGATCAGTTACTATAGTTGTTGTGTTACCATAGAAACTGTAGAATCACCACAACAGATCAATTACTATAGTTGTGTTGCCATAGCAACTGTAGAATCACCACCACAGATCAATTACTATAGTTGTTGTGTTACCATAGCAACTGTAGAATCACCACCACAGATCAATTACTATAGTTGTTGTGTTACCATAGCAACTGTAGAATCACCACCACAGATCAATTACTATAGTCGTTGTGTTACCATAGCAACTGTAGAATCACCAGCAGAGATCAATTACTATAGTCATTGTGTTACCATACAAACTGTAGAATCACCACAACAGATCAATTACTATAGTTGTTGTTACCATAGCAACTGTACATTCACCACAACAGATCAGTTACTATAGTTGTTGTGTTACCGTAGTAACTGTTGAATTACCACAACAGCTCAATTACTATAGTTTTATCATCACCATAGCAACCATAGAATCATCACAACAGATAAATTACTGTAGTTGTTGTTGTCATCACCATAGCAACTGTAGAATCACCACAACAGATCAATTACTTGAGTTTTTAATCATCACCATAGCAACTGTAGAATCACCACAACAGATCAATTACTAGTTGTTGTCATCACCATAGCAACTGTAGAATCACAACAACAGATCAATAACTATAGTTGTCATCATCACCATAGCAACTGTAGAATCACCACAACAGATCAATTACTTGAGTTTTTATCATCACCATAGCAACCATAGAATCACCACAACAGATCAATTACTTGAGTTTTTATCATCACCATAGCAACCATAGAATCACCACAACAGATCAGTTACTATCGTTGTCGTCATCACCATAGCAACTGTAGAATCACTACAACAGATCAATTACTTGAGTTTTTATCATCACCCTAGCAACCATGAAATCACCACAACAGATCAATTACTATAGTTTTCATCATCACCATAGCAACTGTAGAATCACAACAACAGATCAATTACTATAGTTTTCATCATCACCATAGCAACTGTAGAATCATCACAATAGGTCAATTTTGAATAGCTGTTTTCAGCATAGAAACTGTAGAACGACCACGAGATGTCAATTACTGTAGTTGTTGTGTTACCATAGCAACTATAGAATCAGATTAGCTCAAACAGATTAATGCAAGTACTTTATTATAGCATGGTTTAAAAACACTACAGTATCTAGTCTAAATCACTGTAGTATTTTTTTTTTTTCATGTGGGTTGTGCCTTATAATAGCACATGGACTTATATTCTTTCATCTTTGTTTGGCAGTTGTGGCCTTGCATGGCCTCCTCCTCCATCCATTAATATGAGATTACAGTGTGGAAGTGATGCAATCTGTCTTAAATAGCTGTCCCATTACAGCGGAGCATCAGTCTGTATCTACAGTCCTCCTCTGGGACGCAGATGAGAGCGGCGGGTCATGGACGTAATTGCTGCAAATCTGATTTGACTAAAGGGCGTGTGTTACAGAAACCAGAGCCGCTTCCATTAATCGAAGCTCAGTTTGCAGGTTCTCCTCCGGTTCCTCTTAATGTCTGTTTATAATGTTGTTTATTACACCTCTCTCTGGAATACTTGATTCTGATAGGACAATTGTGACATTGGAATATGTTATGTTAAAAAAGTACATCCAGGAGGTTGTTATCTTATAATCATAGCATAACGGATCAGCAGCCTTATATATAGCAAAGCACTGTTGAATAAGACTAGGATTTTTATCTGTGAAAACAACCGACTGGATGTACTTTATCACGCTTATTACACATGCCACGAAACATAAACATAAACATAAAACATAGTTCTGAGCTGTAATAGTTTATTAGTTATGTTATTAAAGCCAAAGTTTAAAAAAAAGCTAAGCCATGCGTTATTCAATCACAAGATGGCGCCAAACAGTCAAAAACACAAAGCTGATGGAGTATACACTAACCTGCGCATTATTCAGACACTAGATGGCGCCAAACAGTCAAAAACACAAAGCTGACAGAAACTAAAACAGCTGATGGAGCATACACTAACCTGCGCATTATTCAGACACTAGATGGCACCAGACAGAAACTAAAACAGCTGATGGAGTATACACTAACCTGCGCATAATTCAGACACTAGATGGCGCCAGACAGAAACTAAAACAGCTGATGGAGTATACACTAACCTGCGCATTATTCAGACACTAGATGGCGCCAAACAGTCAAAAACACAAAGCTGACAGAAACTAAAACAGCTGATGGAGTATACACCAACTAATAAACAAAGCTTTATCTATGACATGCATCATGTATCACCCATAAACAGTTACAGTTATGAAAGTATTGCAACACAAATTTCTGTGTAAGAGTTTTGTTGGGGGTTACAGCACATATAGAAAGCCTTCAAATGTGGTGAGCACTCTTGCTGCTTTTGAGATATGATGCAAACGTCTGGGTTTGTGTGTTAAAATGAAGCAGTGTTATTGTGTTCCCGTTTGTCTCTCTAAACAGACAGCATGGGCAGATTCACAGCGTTTCTGCACAGGACTCGTGTCTCCCAGCACAGCACTTTAATAACTGCATCGTTGGGTCACAGTGAGCCTCGATTTACACTCATCTCTTGTCTTCTGCAAACATCTTGTTTCTAGGCTTAAGAAGTGTACAGTTTTTACAGACACTAACATTATCAAAGCTACAGTATTTTAATAATAATTAGGTCAAGGTCATTTTATTCGCCCTACTTTGGGTGCTGTATTAATTAATTTTCATATTAGTTTTAGGAGTCATTTTATATTAAATTACATTAAAACAGTGTTTATTTATTAAAATAAAATTGAAACTAAATCTTTTAATACCAGAGTTCAAGGTAAGGGCGGCAAGAAGGTCTCCTGTTCGAGTCCCGGCTGAATCAGTTAATGTTTCTGTGTGGAGTTTGCATGTTCTCCCAGTGTTGGCGTGGGTTTCCTCCGGGTGCTCCGGTTTCCCCCACAGTCCAAACACATGCGCTATAGGGGGAATTAATTAACTATATTGGCCGTAGTGTATCAGTGTGTGTGTAAATGTGAATGTGTATGGGTGTTTCCCAGTATTGGAAGGAGATCACTGTGTAAAACGTGTGCTGGAATAGTTGGCAGTTCATTCCGCTGCATGTGGCGTCGTCTGAAATAGAGACTAAGCCAAAAGAAAATAAATAAATGAATGAGTTTACGGTTAATTTATTTGCCCTCCTATGAAATTGTTAATTCTTTTTTGGTATATTTCCCAAATGCTAATGATTTTTCAACACAATGTAAAACATAATTGTTTTAGTAACTAATTAATTTAGCCTTTGCATGATGACATGTTACTAATTAAGTTGAGAGATAGCAGTATTCAGCTTAGTTTTAATTTAAAAGTGAAAACTAAATAAACTATGTAAACAAAACTACACCAATTGCTTTTTTTTCTTTAGTAAAATTAAATTAAATGAGAAAATATTACAGTAAAACTGCATTTAATATGAAAGCAAAAACGCTAAAAACAAAAAAGGTGACACTCTACAATAAGGTTCATTAGTTAATGCATTTACTGACATGAACTACTCATGGACAACTCTTGTACAGCATTTATTAATCATAATTGAACATTTACTAATGCATTATTAACATCCATGCTGGTTAACATTAGTTAATACACCGTGAGTTAACATGAACTAACAGTGAACAACTGTATTTCCATGAACAAATACTGTAGTAAATGTATTGTTCATTGTTTGTTCATGTTAGTAAATGCATTAATTAACATGAACTAATGAACCTTATTGTAAAGCTGTAGCACGGGGAGTGACACAGACAACTGAGGTTTAGGATCCACTTGCAGGTTTATTCGAAGTCAGGGAATCAATGGTCAACACAGGTGCAAACAGATGTATAAAGGCAGTCCAGAATCTTGGTCAAAGGTATCAGGCGAGAGGTCGTAAGGCAGGCGGCAGACAAGGAGAAAAGTAAACAAGGCAAAGATCAAAACACGGAGAAACCAGACTAAGGGAAACGCGTTGTATTGTCACTATACAGATAACAAGACTCGGCAATGTGAATGAGTGTGTGCGCTGCTTAAATGGTGTTTGTAATCAGTCCTTGACGATCCTCAGGTGGTGCAAGTGTAATCAGTAGAGACTTGGAGCAGGTGTGAGTGTGGCATGACTGAATATGTAGTCCATTATAAGCAGATTTGTAGTCCTTATGTGCAAACCAGCGATCTAGGGAGTTATGATCGCTGGTGACCGTGACAAAAGCGTGACCAAAAATAATGATATGATAATAAAAGCTTTAATTTGTTTATTTTTTTAGGTTGATCTAAATTAATTTTCATTTTATCTTTAGGAGTCATTTGAACTCAAATTACATTAAAACAGTATTTTACTTTGTTTTATCTTTATTTAAAATAAAATGTTTCAATAAAACAACGTTTAAAATATTATAATAACTCATTTCTTTAGTCTTTGCCATGAAGACAGTATATAATGTTACTGGTTATTTTGTAAGATAGCAGTATTCTGCTTAAAGTTTTAATTTAAAACCAAAAACTAAATAACCGTAAACAAAAATACATCATTTTAAAATTAAAATAAAATAAAGTAAAACAAAATCAGAATAAATTAAAATAAACCAATTAAAATCAAGCTGTATTCATTCATTCATTTTCTTTCCTCTCAGTCCTTTGTTTATCGCCACAGCGGAATGAACCACCAACTATTCCAGAATATGTTTTAGAAAGCGGATGCTCTTCCAGCTGCAGCCCAATACTGGGAAACACCCATACACACTAATTCACACACACACACTCATTCACTACAGCCAATTTAGTTAATCAATTCCCCCTATAGCGCATGTGTTTGGACAAGGGTTACCAAACTTGTTCCTGGAGGGCTGGTGCCCTACAGATTTTAGCTCCAACTCTAATCAAACACACCTGAATGAGCTAATCAAGGTCTTACTAGGTATACTTGAAACATCCAGGCAGGTGTGTTGAGGCAAGTTGGAGCTAAACTCTGCAGGGACACCGGCCCTCCAGGACCGAGATTGGTGACCCCTGGTTTGGACTGTGGGGGAAACCGGAGCACCCAGAGGAAACCCACGCCAACACGGTGGAGAACATGCAAACTCCACATAGAAACACCAACTGACCAAGCAGGAACTTGAACCAGCAGCCTTCTTGCTATGAGGCGACAGTGCTAACCACTGAGCCACCGTGACACCCACTAAAACTGTATAATAATTAATATTTAATATATATTTTTAATATATAATAATTAGACTTAATAATTAGTAATAAATAATTATAATTACTTAAAAAAAACTCTTTTATAGATATAAAGTTTTTTTAAGTTGCTCTAAATTAATTTTCATTTTAACTTAAATTACATTAAAACAGTATTTAATCTTTTTTTATGAAATAAATTAAGTTAAATAAAGTTGTTATATCCTTATGAGTCATTTAAACTTAATTTACATTAAACCATCTCAAAAAAATCTTGTATACCTTAAGAAAATAAAATATGTTCCAGTCCTGGTGAACTTGAGTGAACTTTGGTTTAATAAGTTCACAATGAACATAAAAAGCATATGTTGTCACGACTCATTGACCGTATACTGTTTCAGTCAGTGATGCTCAAGTATAACTCAGTCTGTTGTGGAGTGAATCATCATCTGTCTCTCTGCAGATCTGTGTTCAGTACAGAAAACTGTCGTCATATCATCTCTCCTCAGCGCACAAGCTCCATCTAAACTGCTGAGGCTGCATTAAACACTTACTGAAGTCGTGCTGATATTTTAGGAATCGTCCGCAGGATCCGCAGCCTTCCTGCACGCATTTGATAAGAAGTTTTGAGGCTTGTGTTGTTGTGGCAATTAGTCATTGGTCATTAGCTGTTATGAAAGCCAGTTATTTTAGTGCTATAAATAAACCCGGCGCAGGCAGGGTAATGTATTCTCAGAAGGGTAATTATAAAATGTTACGATACGCTGCAATGCCGCTCTCAAGAGTTGACATTAAAAAGTATGAAACGTATTGTTCTGTTGAATTGGGCAAAATATTGCAAGACAGGTTGAAAGTAGAAAGTCAAGATGTTTTCTCAACTATTTATTTTTTACAGTGTGGTCAAGACGATCTGCTGCTGGTCAAAGCGATCATCAGAATGGGGAAGAAAGGGGATTTAAGTGACTCTGAATGTGGCATGGTTGTTGGTGCCAGACGGGCTGCTCTGAGTATTTCAGAAACTGCTGATCTACTGGGATTTTCACGCACAACCATCTCTAGGGTTTACAGAGAATGGTCTGACAAAGAGGAAATATCCAGTGAGCGGCAGTTCTGTGGGCGCAAATGCCTTGTTGATGCCAGAGGTCAGAGGAGAATGGCCAGACTGGTTCCAGCTGATAGAAAGGCAACAGTAACTCAAATAAGCACTCGTTACAACCGAGGTCTGCAGAAGAGCATCTCTGAACACACAACACGTCCAATCTTGAGGTGGATGGGCTACAGCAGCAGAAGACCACACCGGGTGCCGCTCCTGTCAGCTAAGAACAGGAAACTGAGGCTACAATTCACACAGGCTCACCAAAACTGGACAATAGAAGATTGGAGAAACGTTGCCTGGTCTGATGAGTCTCCATTTCTGCTGACACATTCAGATGCTCGGCTCACAATTTGGCCTCAACAACATGAAAGCATGGATCCATCCTGCCTTGTATCAGCGGTTCAGGCTGGTGGTGGTGGTGTAATGGTGTGGGGGAGATTCTCTTGGCACACTTTGGGTCCATTAGTACCAATTGAGCATGGTGTCAACACCACAGCCTACCTGAGTATTGTTGCTGGCCATGTCCATCCCTTTATGAGCACAGTGTCTCCATCTTCTGATGGCTACCTCCAGCAGGATAACGCACCATGTCATAAAGCACCAATCATCTCAGGCTGGTTTCTTGAACATGACAATGAGTTCACTGTACTCAAATGGCCTCCACAGTCACCAGAGCTCAATCCAATAGAGCACCTTTGGGATGTGGTGGAACGGGAGATTGGCATCATGGATGTGCAGCCGACAAATCTGCAGCAACTGTGTGATGCTATCATGTCAATATGGAGCAAAATCTCTGAGGAATATTTCCAGTAGCTTGTTGAATCTCTGACATGAAGGATTAAGGCAGTTCTGAAGGCAAAAGGGGGTCCGACCCGGTACTAGTAAGGTGTACCTAATAAAGTGGCCGGTGAGTGTATATTATAGTATAATACATTTTAAAGTAGTAACTTTTAAAGTGTACTATGGTATTTTAGATTATTCTGAGAAGAGCACTGCCCACAGAACTAAAACCTGAGGTACCTCGCCAATTATAAACTAGACTACTGTATTTACTATAGTTTTTCAATTCACTATAGTTAACTCTATGGCATCCTGCAGTAAGATGTAATACATAATGAAATATACTATAGTATACTACATTTTACAGTAGTAAATCTTAAAATGTACTGTGGTATTTTTGATTATTCTGAGAAAAGCAAAGGCCCCAGAACTGAACCCTGGGGTACCTCACCACTTGTGAAACATACTGCATTGTTTACTACAGTCTGTCAATTCACTATAGTTAAACCTACAGTGTGCAGCAGTAAGATGTAAGACATACTGTAATATACAGCAATTTATTATAGTGAATCCTAAAGTGTGCATTTGTATGTGTATTTTCCTAATGAATGTTTTTCAGCAGTCCAGCTCTATTTTTAATCCTCTTCTCTTCTCAGAAAAGTTTCACAGAGCAACACTGACATGTATAGGCAGTTTCATTGCACAGTGGAGTTTTCAATCAGCTGGATGGATATTCTTCTAACATGCACCAAAATTAAGTGTGACATCGCAGAGCATTGCAATGGCATCTTTCTACCCTAAACAAATTGTTAGATTACACAGTAACGTGATTACAGCGTGTGTAGAAGGAATCGGAGGAAGGAAAACACTTTTCACAGTCAGAGAAAAGAGAAAAGCTGATTACATCCAGTGGAAGTGAACAGAACTGATGCTTATTGTTTCATTAACGCATTCATTAGAGTTCTGTCAACTCCTCCATTACTCTACAATCACCCGAATCAATATATTCAGTCAATATGATGACATGATGTCAGATTTATTCATTTACCTTACAGAAAATGTGTGCATTCTTATTGATGTTCAGATGGGAATGAAGGCAACACACTTAAGTACGATCACAGAATTTTTACATTGATTTTACATTGCATGCATCTCTTTTGTGGAAGCATGCTTCACCGGACACGAACCCGAGCACAAGTACAACACCGTATACAGTGAGCTGTGAGCAAACTGACCATGCCAGAAAAGTGGTCCATATGCAGATAGATTGGTGACGCACGCAAACATATTCATACAACTCATAGGCAGCGTTGAGATGTTTTGAGATGCTTATATGGCACAAATATAATCCTTTATTCATCAATAATGTGTCTCTGTAGATATCATTAGTGTGAAAACTAACAACAGTTGCTGTTGTCATACTGCCCCCTACTGTTCATTTTATCTACAATCTGCAGTCAAACGAGTTAAAGTCGGCATGAAACAGAAGATAAGGTTTTATTTTTTCCTCTATCATGACAAATGACCGATAGATGACTGAAAGCCCCACCCTAAAATACTGATAGCCCCACCCCAATTGGCTAATAGCCCCGGCCTAATGGACTGATATCCTCACCCTAAATGACTGATAGCCCCACCCCAACTGACTGATAGCCCCGCCCTAATGGACTGATATCCTCACCCTAAATGGCTGATAGCGCTACCCCAATTGATTACTGTCTCTACCCTAAATGACTGATAGCCCCACCCCAATTGACTGATAGCCTCGCCCTAATGGACTTATATCCCACCCTAAATGACTGATAGCCCTACCCCAATTGATTACTGTCTCCACCCTAAATGACTGATAGCCCCACACCAATTGACTGATAGCCCCACCCTAATAGACTTATAGCCCCACCCCAATTGACTGATATCCCCGCCCTAATGGACTAATATCCCCACCCTAAATGACTGATAGCCCTGCCCTAATATACTGATTGCCCCATCCTAAATGACCGATAGCCCCGCTCTAAATGACATCCACTCCAAAAATGACTAAGTCCCGCCTAATTGACTGATAGCCCCGCCCTAAATGACTGTAAGCCCCCCTCCCAATTAACTGATATCCCCACCCTAATGTACTAATATCCCCACCCTAATTGACTGATAGCCCTGCCCTAATATAATGATTGCCCTATCCTAAATGACCGATAACCCCGCCGTGGCCATCGTCAATGCTGACGCGCACCTCTCAAAAAATGTAACTACACGTTGCAATGACGCGTAGCGCAAGCTCTGTGATTGGTCAGCATGGTAGTGCTGATGAGAGTGGGTGGGACAGAGAGACGTGCAAACCCATTGGGGTGAGTGTTTACAAGTGTCGAGTCCTGTGAAGGAGCTCCAGGTAGAAAGTTTTGTTTTGTGTTTACCTTATGATTAAAGTTGTTGCACCTCCGCTGTTTCCCACCTCAAAATGAGCGAGTTTGGGCCACTTGTAAATTAAGGTAGCGTTCAGAAAAAACAAAACACCAGTGAATAAACTCGACACAAAGAACCATAAAAACCTCACTGCCAGCTAGTGTTTCAGAAGTGTTACTGCAGAGCAAGGGTCACGCTGATCACTCCATACAGAAGTATAAACCAGGCATAATGGACTGATAGCCACTCCTAAAATGACTGTAAACCACGCCCTAATTGACTGATAGACCCACCCTAAATGACTGATAGCCCCACCCTTATGGACTGATAGCCACTCCCAAAATGACTGTAAACCACGCCCTAATTGACTGATAGACCCACCCTAAATGACTGATAGCCCCACACTAATGGTCTGATAGCCACTCCTAAAATGACTGTAAACCACGCCCTAATTGACTGATAGACCCACCCTAAATGACTGATAGCCCCACCCTTATGGACTGATAGCCACTCCCAAAATGACTGTAAACCACGCCCTAATTGACTGATAGACCCACCCTAAATGACTGATAGCCCCACACTAATGGTCTGATAGCCACTCCTAAAATGACTGTAAACCACGCCCTAATTGACTGATAGACCCACCCTAAATGACTGATAGCCCCACCCTTATGGACTGATAGCCACTCCCAAAATGACTGTAAACCACGCCCTAATTGACTGATAGACCCACCCTAAATGACTGATAGCCCCACACTAATGGTCTGATAGCCACTCCTAAAATGACTGTAAACCACGCCCTAATTGACAGATAGACTCACCCTAAATGACTGATAGCCCCGCCCTTATGGACTGATAGCCACTCCCAGAATGGCTGTAAACCATGCCCTAATTGACAGATAGACCCACCCTAAATAACTGATAGCCTCGCCCTTATGGTCTGATAGCCACTCCCAAAATGACTGTAATACCGCCTTAATTGACTGATAGACTCACCCTAAATCACTGATAACCCCACCATAATAGTATGAAAGCCCTACCCTAAAGAACTGATAGCTCCGCCCTGATTGACTGATATCCACACCCTAAAGAACTGATAGCTCCGCCCTGATTGACTGATATCCACACCCTAAAGGACTGATAGCTCCGCCCTAATGGTCCGATAGACTTTAATGTATGTTTTAGTGGCTTCACAGAAATGTAAGCTGAAGCACATGTCCAGTGAGTCTGTGCTGCTTTTCTTGGAACCATTAAACTCAGCATTTGCATGGTACAAGATGCTAAAGTATGTAATGTTTTGCTCCTTAAAAGCAACTCCTATAGACATGTTCCTCCATTGGAGCTCTTCTTGGTGTCTAAAAGTCCAGCACATTACAGCAAATGAATGAAATCCAGCTCTAAGAGAACAGATCACGATGCTATCGATGGTTCCGCTTGACCTGTTTGAAGCTCGGCTGTGGGTCATTGACTTTCCCCTTCAGAGGTAAAGGTCGAGGGATATGGAGATAGATCTGATCATTACCGTGATGCATGCATGAGCACCAGCTGGCCCACACAATTGCAGCCCCGTCCACACGGAGACACGTTTAGATGTACACGTAGTAATAATGGTGTAAGGTGTCGGCAGAGATAGTAGTAATGGATTAAGTGTTATCTAGTCTGCAGAAACACTTTGATTGACATTCTCCCTTTGAATGATGTCATCAGAAGGGGAAAGCCCCGCCCACTAGTGACCATCACATACTCGCATACGTATACACTCACCGGCCACTTTATTAGGTACACCTTTCCAACTGCTTGTTAATGCAAATTCCTAATCAGCCAATCACATGGCTGCACCTTAATGCATTTAGGCATGTAGACATGGTCAAGACGATCTGCTGCAGTTCAAAGAGAGCATCAGAATGAGGAAGAAAGGGGATTTAAGTGACTCTGAACGTGGTTGTTGGTGCCACATGGGCTGCTCTGAGTATTTCAGGAACTGCTGATCTACTGGGATTTTCACGCACAACCATCTCTAGGGTTTACAGAGAATGGTCCGACAAAGAGGACCTATCCAGTGAGCGGCAGTTCTGTGGGCGCAAATGCCTTGTTGATGCCAGAGGTCAGAGGAGAATGGCCAATCTGGTTCCAGCTGATAGAAAGGCAACAGTAACTCAAATAAGCACTTGTTACAACCGAGTTCTGCAGAAGAGCATCTCTGAACACACAACACGTCCAACCTTGAGGCGGATGGGCTACAGCAGCAGAAGACCACACCGGGTGCCGCTCCTGTCAGCTAAGAACAGGAAACTGAGGCTACAATTCACACAGGCTCACCAAAACTGGACAATAGAAGATTGGAGAAACGTTGCCTGGTCTGATGAGTCTCCATTTCTGCTGACACATTCGGATGCTCGGCTCACAATTTGGCCTCAACAACATGAAAGCATGGATCCATCCTGCCTTGTATCAGCGGTTCAGGTTGGTGGTGGTGGTGTAATGGTGTGGGGGAGATTTTCTTGGCACACTTCGAGTCCGTTAGTACCAATTGAGCATGGTGTCAACGCCACAGCCTACCTGAGTATTGTTGGTGACCATGTCCATCCCTTTATGAGCACAGTGTCTCCATCTTCTGATGGCTACTTCCAGCAGGATAACGCACCATGTCATAAAGCTCCAATCATCTCAGACTGGTTTCTTGAACATGACAATGAGTTCACTGTACTCAAATGGCCTCCACAGTCACCAGAGCTCAATCCAATAGAGCACCTTTGGGATGTGGTGGAACGGGAGATTGGCATCATGGATGTGCAGCCGACAAATCTGCAGCAACTGTGTGATGCTATCATGTCAATATGGAGCAAAATCTCTGAGGAATATTTCCAGTAGCTTGTTGAATCTGAATGATTAAGGCAGTTCTGAAGGCAAAAGGGGGTCCAACCCGGTACTAGTGAGGTGTACCTAATAAAGTGGCCGGTGAGTGAATATGTATGAGTATGTATAATTTACCATGCATGTATTATATCAACTAATCGGCCGGATTGATTTCTTAATATCAGCATCGGCCATTATAAAGTCTGTATCGGCAATCCACTATTCATAACATCACATAATGTGTCAACTTTTATTTAATTCTTTTGTTTAGTTTTTTGTCTTCAGTAAACTACTTTAACACACTACGATCACCTGAGTCATTTATTAAATGCAATGACATGATGTCAGAAATATTAATTCATCCAGCAGTAATGTATGCATTCCTATTTATATTGAGCTGGGAGCGAATGTGCGAAAGCAGTATACTTCGGTCAATCTGCCGTATCCAGCTCCTCTTTAGCCTTTAACACTACAGTCTAAATCAAATAAAAAGGTTAAATCTGGCAGCCTACTGTACTTGGCATTGCGGCGTGTTAGTTAATGTCTAACTATCACACACAACAATTAACCTTCAGGAGTGCAAAACCTGTTTGTGAAGAATAATCCACGGTGCATAAATACAGTACACCGATGGAGAAAACAGCATAGTTTGCAAGACCCCAGCGGTGCATGAGTGTCCTCGGGGTCGTCATTACCTCAAAGCACAGAAATACATTCATTAGCAGGCTACGTGTTAGCAACACTTATATATATCTCTGAACCTCCTCATGCAAATAAAAGCGTGTTCTCCTGCAGGCGTGCAGAGTGTGTGGTGAAGCAAATTGGATCGAATCTAATTCAGTTCTCACAAGGAATTAATCAATAATGCTGAGGAATGGCTTTCAGCAGAAAGTGCCCGTCTTGTTTGCAGTGTTTCGGTGCACTCTCCCCTGATAAGTCATGCATCTCCATACTGCTAATCAGATGTTTCTCCGCTTTATGGCCCTCCATCATCCTCTGTTGTTCTGATCTCTCTGACAGTGCGGCACTTGAGAAAGAATAGCTTTTCCATTACAATTTCTCTATTAGGCCTGACACGCTCAAGAGGGAGGCCAATTCCCAACCCTCGGCCCGAAGGTGCAAAGCAGACAGATGGATGCATTAACTCGAGAAAGGCACGAAGGAAGCTTTTCACATGCTAAAAGTCATCTGTGCAATCAATGGGGAGTGTATCCGCAGACCTGCCGCTGCATTTGTTGTTTAAATGGCAGATATTCCTCCCGAACGCAACACTTAAAGTTGATTTAATTCTGTTTGCGTTGCTTTGAGAAAGTGCTGGCTGTCAAGAGCATCTCCAAATGCATGACACGAGACTTTTGTGTAGCTTCATAATGGGAAATTGTGCTGTAAATAAAGACACCCTGCGATGTGAAGGTCTTTGACGTTCCTTCTTGAGTGTCCTACAGCATGCATCATGGCGAGGGGTAATTTCCAGACCACTTAATCAGATGTGTTTGTGTAAACGGTAGAGATATGCATCTCTGAACTTACTCCTACAGTGTGCATCGTGCAATTTGGAGACCACTTCATAGGATTTGGGTCATGCTTTATAATAAGGTTTCATTAGTGATTAGTGAACATGAACCAACAATAAACTATAGTTGTACAGAATTTGTTAAGTATATTTCAACATTTACTAATGCATTATTAAAACCAAAACGCATGCTTGTTGGCATGTATTTGTTGTTTAAACGGCGTCCGCTGCAGATATTCCTCCCGAACGCAACACTTAAAGTTGATTTAATTCTGTTTGCGTTGCTTGGGAAAGTGCTGACTGTCAAGAGCATCTCCAAATGCATGACACGAGACTTTTGTGTAGCTTTATAATAGGTTTGTGTTGAAATTGTGCTGTAAATAAAGGCACCCTGCGCTCTAATGGTCTCACAAAAAGGTCTTTGATGTTCCTTCTCAAGTGTCCTACAGCATGCATCATGGCGAGGGGTAATTTCCAGACCACTTTATCAGATGTGTTTGTGTAAACGGTAGAGATATGCATCTCGGAACTTACTCCTACAGTGTGCATCGTGCAATTTGGAGACCACTTCATAGGATTTGGGTCATGCTTTATAATAAGGTTTCATTAGTGATTAGTGAACATAAGCCAACAATAAACAATAGTTGTACAGAATTTGTTAAGTATATTTCAACATTTACTAATGCAGCATTAAAACCAAAACGCATGCTTGTTAGCATGTATTTGTTGTTTAAACGGCGTCCTCTGCAGATATTCCTCCAGAACGCAACACTTAAAGTTGATTTAATTCTGTTTGCGTTGCTTTGAGAAAGTGCTGGCTGTCAAGAGCATCTGCAAATGCATGACACGAGACTTTTGTGTAGCTTCATAATGGGTTGAAATTATGTTGTAAATAAAGGTACCCTGTGCTGTCATGGTCTCGCAGAAGTCTTTGACGTTCCTTCTCAAGTGTCCTACAGTGTGCATCATGGCGAGGGGTAATTTCCAGACCACTTTATCAGACATGTTTTGTGTAAACAGCTGAGATATACATCTCTGAACTTAGACCTACAGTGTGCAATTTGGAGACCACTTTATATTAGATTAGATTAGATTCAACTTTATTGTCATTACACATGTACAAGTACAAGGCAACGAAATGCAGTTTGGGTCTAACCAGCAGTGCAATAGCAGCAAGTGCAGGATACAGGTATAAGTTATAAAGTGCAGTTATAGAAAAACTATGGTGATATTTACAGATGGATGTACTATCAACATTATATACAGGTTGTATTAGCTATGAACAGATTTACAATAAATGAATATATGTACAGGATACTATTAATAGCAGAAGTGTGCAGATAGATAAACATAATTACAAATGTCCATGTGCAGTGGGTATGTCCAGTTCAAGTAAATGAATCAGTGCAATGAATATGTGCAAACTTTAAATGTGCAAATGTTAAATAGTGCAGTGATTGTGAGCAGTATAAGTTAGAGGAGTGTCGGGGGTGTATTGGGGGGGGCAAAAGAGTCAGTGAGGGGAAGAGTTCAGGAGGGAGACAGCTCTGGGGAAAAAGCTGTTCCTCAGTTTGCTGGTTTTTGTCCGGGGGAGCCTGAAGCGCCTGCCGGAAGGCAGGAGAGAAAACAGTCTGTGAGCAGGGTGAGAGGTGTCCTTAAGAATACTGCGTGCTCGGAGCAGACAGTGTTTCTTCTGGATGTCCTCAATGGCTGGCAGTGTAGTCCCTGTGATGCGTTGGGCAGTTTTTACCACCCGCTGCAGTGCCTTACGCTCAGCAACAGAGCAGCTTCCATACCAGCCCGTGACGCAGTTGGTCAGGATGCTTTCTATTGTGCAGCGGTAGAAGTTCACCAGGACGGCTGATGAAAGCTGGTTCTTCTTAAGTTGCCTCAAGAAGAATAGGCGCTGGTGAGCCTTCTTGACCAGGCTGGAGGTGTTGGTGGTCCAGGAAAGGTCCTTTGAGATGTGGGTCCCCATGAACTTGAAGGATGAAACAGGCTCAACGGCCATCCCATTAATGTGGATGGGATCATGTGAGCCTGTTCGTCCCTTCCTGAAGTCCACAATGAGCTCCTTGGTCTTATTGGTGTTAAGGAGCAGATTATTGTCGGTGCACCAAGTGGCTAGATGCTGTATCTCCTCCCTGTAGGCAGTCTCATCGTTATTGCTGATTAGACCAATCACTGTGGTATATGCTTTGGGTCATGCTTTATAATAAGGTTTCATTAGTGAACAAGAACCAACAGTGAACATTAGTTGTACAGAATTTATTAAGAATAGTTTCATTTACTAATGCGTTATTGAAATATCATGCTTGTAAACATTAAGTAATGCACCGTGAGTTAACATGAACAACATTATTTCCATTAACTATTAGAATTAACCGCACATGTCGATCTTATTTGCAGTTGGAAAACATCTAAACCAGTGGACCCAACATTTTTATCACCGTGGACCGGTCAACGCTTGACAATTTTACCGTGGTCCGGCGGGGGGAGGCGAAGGGGTTTGTGGTGGTAGGTACGTAGATATATATAACCATCAACTGTTTTCTCAGAGGATGACAAGCTGACAAAACATTGCAGTTTTATTCATAGAGGAAATTGAAAAGCACGGCTACCGAAATGTGTATATTCCATACAAAACATGAAGCTGATTGGTCAGATCTCAGCTCAGGTGACTCACGGTGCGCTCGTGTCATGTTTTCAACTGGTGTGCTTGGAAGACATGAGTGCGTCGCTCCCAATGTGCAAACCTCACGCCTCCATTGGAAATAAAGAACTTGTGCTTGGAAAGACGGGATATGCTAAGCCACCGTCATTGTGATCTCCAGCATTTGATCTTCTCTTTGCACACACAGAAACGGTGCATTCACCTGATTTGTTGACAAATGGGCTGTGGATCCATACCTTTGGCTTTTCGTGGGATTTTCCCCTTCGCAAAGAAACTTTCCAAATACGTATATTTCTTGCTAATTTTGCTGCTTGTGGGTTGCAGTTTGGCGCTCAAGTGACCAAGACGTAACCAAAAGAATACAGTCATTTTACAAAATAAAAGATTTGTCAAAATAAAAGATTGTTCAGACTCAGACATTAATTGAAACGGAAATAGTCAAAGGTGCAGTATATAAGTTTGACAACCAGTGGTTGAACTAGGTATTGCACCCCTGGATCAAAACAAACGCAAACGCAGGTTGCCAGATTGAGGACAGGAGCGAGTGATTTAAACCATGTTCTAAATAAATGCAATGGCACCTGACAGTAGGAATATTCTCCATAATAAAAGGAGTTTTTGTCCTAACAAACATCTCGAATTGATATATTAGAAACGGCTTTTATTGCTCACAGCTAAACAACAGAAAACTTGATGACAAAGATCAGCTCAGGTAAACCTCATGTGCTTTATTCAGTGTTAAATGCTAACAATGTGAGTTTGAATGCCATTTCGCATGACATTTATTGCCATATACTGAAGGCAGCAGCAGATAGTTCAGCTCAGATCTGGACAATAAAATAAACCGTTTGAGATTGAACTTGAAACAACCCAGGCTCATTCTAAAAACATACCTCCACTGACGTTTCTAGAGACAGCGAAATACGTCCCGGTGGCAGTTTTTGTTTTCGCAAATCCGCCAGAGGTCGCTGTGTATGCTTTTCGAGATCTCAAATTTCCCTCGCGAGTGCCATTCGTGCCTGCTGTTCTCACGTAAACCCACCAGAGGCCGCTGTCGACTCACTTTCTGACTGACTGAGCGAACAATCGGCTGACCCACCCTCCCCCCTCCCTAAACCCAACCAATTTTATTGATTGACCCGCCCACCCACTTCCCTAAACCCAACCAACACGTTTCAAAAGCAATCCAAAAGAAGAAAAGCCCTCGTCTGATTTTTGTTACCACGTTCTCAGATTTCACCACATCCTCACCCTGCTATTCACCTGTTTGTTTTATATTTTGGATCTTGTTTTTGTCTTACCTGCTTTCTGGAACCGCTCTACACCGGACTCAAACCCCCGTCTTTGTGGTCAACTCCTCTCTGCATGTCAATCCGCCGACGTACGTGGCGCGCTAATGGGACAAACTAGTTGCAGCTGGAGTGCCGTCCATACGGAGGTACACGGTCGGTCAGCTGGTAAGCATGAAAAGGAACGCTGTCTCACCGCCCCGTAGCATTCGTTTAAAAAAATTAAATGCAGCCATACGTACCTCCGGCTACGTAATTTGCTGTCTCCAGAAACGTCCGCAGGGCTACAGTTTCACAATGAGCCTGTGTTGACTTTAAAATGCTTGATTCAGCATGTGCATTTAATAATGTTAAAGAGGTTTAATATGTACTGTATTAATTAGATTATAAACCTCAGAATTTCATGAGTGAGTGCACTATTCTGTGCTTCTGAATGGCTGTATTTACATTTCTGTCGTGTTTCGTCTGGTGCAAACAGCCAAATTGCTCATCACTGTGTATCTCGTCATGTAGCGTGTTGTTAGGACACGCGGTTACAATGTAACCTGCTCACCTAATGTTTACACTCCTAATATTTATATAATTTGCTAATTAATAACCTCATGTGGAACTCTGAATCTGCTACTGTCCACCGGAGGTCGCATTTCGATCACTGACGCATGCTTTCAGAGCCTTTCTAAATGAACGACTGAAATACGCAGTTTTACATCATCTGGCAACCCGGCGTGCTAATATATAATTGGCTAAACTGGCATTGAGCAGGTTAAATTACCAAAACAAAGACAGCTGTTCCGGCACAGAAAAAACATGTTCAAAGCAGAATATCTGACTTCAGCATTGTTGTGGTAAACAAGTATGTTCACTGAGCATGTTTCTGAAATATCTACAAACATATGATGGTATTTTTATACTTTAGAAGAGTCAAAAACTTACATACAGCACCTTTAATTATTTCTCTGCAACCCAATACCAATTGTCCGCGGCCTGGGGTTGGAGACCACTGTTTTAGGTACTAGCAGGCTGCAGAGCATTTCATTATGGGGTTATCACTGGTCTGTAAACGCCACCTACTGGCAGAAAGTGAATTGGCATTTTCATTCAGTTTGTCAACTGTTTTCAGCAGGTATGTTTCAAGGTAGCATAATCACACAAAGTCAAACCAACCCCCCCCCCCTCCCACCCCCGTAATGAAATATGAAGACTTATTTCTGTATTTGCATTAAATAAATTTGCATTAAAGTCTCTCAATGGCTGTAGACATTCCTACTCAAGTGTCCTACGGTGTGCATGATGCTTAGGGAGCATTTCAAGACCACTTTATCAGACTTGCTTGTGTAAACTGACATACAGGCACTGGAGGGGGGTTTCGCAGGATAGCAGACGAGCGCTAAATCCATTAGTGGCCATTAGTGGCGAGTTTAAGAATCCTGGTTTGTGTTTGCAGATGATAAGACCTGCACTGCTCTAACCAGCAGAAGCTCCCTAATGAGTGGAGACCGCAGGTGTTTATTTAGAGACGTCCGGGTTGCACTCTACACAACACAAAACAACTCACCTTTATCCCCGTGAGCCAACAGGTGTCAGCACTGAGCATCAGTCAGTGGCAGACGTGTTCGTTTAGAGTGGAAATGCAAGTGGTGTTTAAATTAGCCTGATTCGGCTTAATACACCAGAGTTTGGAGAGTTTATCGGTGATGTAAACTCAGAAATCATTTTCTGTATAACCAACAACATTTAAACACAAAGTCAGCAAGAAATATTGTAAAATGATGTGATATTGAGTTTATAATTTAAATACATTGTTCATACCATACACTGTAAAGCCTGATAACTGTTTGAGGAAACCTATTGCGGCAAACGATTTAAGTTTTGAAATCAAATCTGTAACCAGTTTAAGCTCAATATTATTAGCCCCCTTAAGCAATATATGTGTTGGATTGTCTCCAGAACAAACCACTGTTAAACAATGACTTGCGTAATTACCATAACTTTACCCTAATTACCCTAGTTAAGCCTTTAAATGTCACTTTAAGCTGAATACTAGTGTCTTGAAGAATATCAGGAATTATTCAATTCAATTCAATTCACCTTTATTTGTATAGCGCTTATACAATGTAGATTGTGTCAAAGCAGCTTCACATAAAAGGTCACAGTAAATAGGAACAGTGTAGTTCAGTTTGTAGTGTTTAAGTTCAGTTCAGTTTAGCTCAGTTCAGTGTGGTTTAATAATCACTACTGAGAGTCCAAACACTGAAGAGCAAATCCAACGATGCGCGGCTCTACAGATCCTGAACCATGCAAGCCAGTGGCAACAGCGGAGAGGGAAAAAAAACTTCACTAAAGGCGGAAGTGAAGAAAAAAAAACCTTGAGAGAAACCAGGCTCAGTTGGGCACGACCATTTTAATTTCTCCGCTGGCCAAACGTCTTGTGCAGAGCTGCAGTCTCAGTGGCGGAGGCTGGAAGCTGGCCTCAGCGAAGACTCGTCTGTCTCTGGAGCGTCATAGGAAACAGTCTCATGTTCTCCACTCTTCCATGACCATCGCAGTAGTTGTTCAGGATTCGGCCAGGTCCAGGATATGGAAACCTTGGGATCATCTCGTCGTTGGTCTTGGATCGAATCAGTGACTCTGCATAGTCTGAGGGCCTCGGGAAGAGTATCCCCAGGTGGAAATGGAGAATAAAGAAAATAATTAGCGTAGCTGATGTTCACAGTGTATATCAGCAAGATGCATAACCTGTGTGGAAGCCCCCTAAGTGGTGCACTAAGTGTATGCTTTACTGAACAGATAGGTCTTTAATCTAGTTTTGAATTGGGAGAGTGTGTCTGAGCCTCGGACGTTATCAGGAAGGCTATTCCAGAGTTTAGGAGCTATAAATGAGAAGGCTCGACCTCCTTTACTCGACTTTGCTATTCGAGGTACTACCAGAAGTCCTGAGTTTTGAGATCTTAAAGAGCGAGTTGGATTGTAGCGAGACAGAAGATTGGTTAGATAAGCAGGAGCTAGATTATTTAGAGCTTTATATGTAAGAAGCAATATTTTAAATTCAATACGAAACTTAACAGGCAGCCAGTGTAAGGAGGATAAAATTGGGGTGATGTGATCAAATTTTCTAGACCTGGTTAGAACTCTGGCAGCTGCATTTTGTACTAATTGAAGTTTGTTAATAGAGGATGCTGGGCAGCCAGCAAACAGAGCATTACAGTAGTCCAGCCTAGAAGTCATAAAAGCATGGACTAGCTTTTCTGCATCTGAGATGGATAGCATACTTCGTAACTTAGCTATATTTCTCAGATGAAAGAAAGCAGTTTTTGTGACATGGGATATATGATTTTAAAAGTTAAATTGCTGTCTAATATGACACCCAGATCTTTTATAGTAGAACTAACGCTAACTTTGTATCCCTCTAATTGTAGATCGAGTTGTGAGATCTGCTGTGTACAGGATTTAGGCCCAATAAGTAATAATTCTGTTTTGTCTGAGTTTAAGAGAAGATAATTGTTGGTCATCCAGTCTTTAACATCTTTAATACACTCAGTTAGCTTGGACAGATTAGACGTCTCGTCAGGTTTAGTTGAAATATATAATTGAGTATCATCTGCATAGCAGTGAAAGCTGATCCCATGTCTTCTAATAATGTCTCCCAGGGGTAGCATGTATATTGTAAACAGTAAAGGGCCTAAAACTGATCCTTGAGGCACCCCGTATTTTACTGGGCTGATTTGTGAAGGCTGTCCATTTATATTTACAAACTGGTAACGGTCAGATAAGTATGACTTAAACCATTGTAGGGCATGTCCTTGGACACCTGTAGACTTTAAGCGATTAATAAGGATACCATGGTCAATGGTGTCAAATGCCGCACTAAGATCGAGTAGAACTAATAGCGAGATGCACCCTTGGTCAGCAGCTAAGAGTAAATCGTTGGTTATTTTCACTAATGCAGTTTCTGTACTGTGATGAGCTCTGAAACCTGACTGAAACACTTCAAAAACATTGTTGGTCTGCAGAAAGGAGCAGAATTGAGCAGAAACAACTTTTTCTAGTATTTTAGATATAAATGGAAGGTTTGAAATAGGCCTATAATTAGCTAAGTTGCTGGGTTCCAGTTGTGGTTTCTTAATAATAGGTTTAATAACAGCTAACTTGTAGGGATTTGGAACATGGCCTAAAGATAAAGAAGAGTTGATAATGTTAAGAAGAGGTTCTCCTATAACAGGTAGCAATTCTTTCAGTAACTTTGTTGGAATTGGGTCCAATATACACGTAGCTGATTTAGAGCTATTTATAATTTTGTCTAGCTCTTCCTGTTGTATGATTTTAAAGCACTGTAGGTTATTTAGATTCAGAGGCGTGTTTACTGGATCTGAAGTATAAGGCGGTGCAGAAAGTTTAATATCTCCTATTTTCTGTCTAAAGCCTTCTATTTTATCACTGAAAAAATTCATGAAGTCATCACTACTAATTTGCGGTGGAACGTTTTGTTCCAAAGATGACCGATTATTTGTTAATTTAGCGATGGTGTTAAATAAGAATCTAGGATTGTTTTGATTATTTTCTATCAGTTTGCGGAGGTGCTCAGCCCTGGCAGATTTTAAAGCCCTCCTATAGCTGGACATACTGTCTTTGTATGCAATTCTAAAGACTTCTAAATTAGTTTTTTTCCATTTACGTTCCAGGGCACGGGTTGCTGTTTTGAGAGCGCGGGTATGACTATTATACCACTGTGTAGTTTTATTCTCTCTAGTCTTTTTTAGTTTGATGGGTGCCACAGTATTTAAAGTGCTAGTAAAGATGGCATCCATACTGCTGGTTACTACATCAAGGTCATTTGCATTTGCGGGTGCATTTCGAAGTAGAGAAAGATCAGGTAAGTTATTTATAAATTCATCTTTAGTGGATGGAACAATAGTTCTACTAGGACGATATATCGGAGCGGATCTGCTAATTTCAGGTAAACACAGCTTATATAGTAAGAGGTAGTGGTCTGTAATATCATCACTTTGTGGTATAATGTCTACATCAGTGACCTCAATTCCATAAGACAGAATTAGATCTAGTGTATGCTTTAGGCGATGAGTTGGACCAATAACATTTTGCTTTATTCCTAGTGAGACCAGCATGTCCGTAAACGCGAGCCCTAACGTGTCGTTAGCGTCATCTATGTGGATGTTAAAGTCTCCTACAATTAGTATTTTATCAGTTTTAACTAGTAATTATCAAAACAATACACCTATTTAATTACAAAACACTCACTGGAGATACTGGAACATCGACGCACAGGAATCAAGGGGTGACGACAAATCATGGCACTTCAATACCGGACATGGAACAAACTAAACACGGGGACGCCGATAACGGCCCAGCACTAATATATATATATATATAGAGAGAGAGAGAGAGAGAGAGAGAGACTGATATATATATATATAGACATTTATATATAAATAGCCTTATATATATAAATATATATTAAAAATATAATTAATTAATTCATAACTCAAACCGAATGAGTTATGAGAATGAGTTATTAATATAATTATTATTAACAGAATCAGTCTATAGTTACCATAACTCCTTTACATTAACTTTTTTTATTATAAGTTGAACTAACTTATTTTATTTAGTGATTTTCCTTTTTTGAATGTTCATCAGTGTGTAGTGTATATGTTTGGGCATATAAAAAGGTTACGAATCTAAGAGAATATTTCAAAGGGAGATATTTAATTGTTTTTGTTTATGTAAGTAAGTGACTAATGTGTATTTATATAGCGCATGTATCGTGTATGGACATACACCCAAAGTGCTTCACTATCATGAGTGGAGTCTCTCCACTCCACCACCAGTGTGCAGCTCCACTTGGATGATGCTCCGGCAGCCACAGGACAACGGTGCTAGTGCTTCACCACAAACCAGCTATATGGGGAGTGGAGAGATAGTGATAGAGCCAATTCAGTGGATGGGGATGATTGGGAGGCCATGATGGGAAAGGGCTGATGGAGGGAATTTGGCCAGGACACCAAGGTTACACCTCTACTCTACCAGAAGTGCCATGGGATTACCACAGAGAGTCAGGACCTCGGTTTAAGATCTCATTCAAAAGACGGCGCTCACTGACAGTATAGTGTCCTTTTCACTATACTGGGCCTTAGGATTCACACAGACTGCAGGTTAAGCGCCCCCTGCTGGCCTCACTAACACCACTTCCAACAGTAACCTAATTTACCCATGTGGTCTCCCATCCAGGTACTGGTCATGCTTAGCTTCAGTAAGTAACCGGTCTTGGGCTGCAGGGTGATATATCTACTGTTTAGAACTACAATTAATGACTCATTTGAACTACAAGATTTGAAAGGGGTGTGGCCATACTGATACAGTTTACCAATCACTATAGCACACTGCGACAGCTAACCAATCACATCAAAGGTTGTTTTTTTCAGAGGATGGGCCTTTATCAAACCTTAAAACTAAGAAATGTTTAGTAATAATGTAATTTTTTAACCATCAAGCGTGAGAGCATGTTATAATACACCCCAAACATGACGTTTGAAGAGCCTAAAAGGACCCCTTTAAAGTGTATGGAGTGATAATGAATTAAAATGAGGCATTACAGTTAAAACTGCAATGTGTGATCATTTGATAACAATAGAAACAAGCATCTCTGATATGTCAAGAACAGATCTGTGCATGATGTCCTGCAGTGTAAGAACAATAAACTGGACGCTTGTTTAGTTTTAACAGCATTAATAATTAAATGCTTAGCTCGGAGATTAAATAATAATAGCCAAAGCATGAAAAAGTTTCCAGTTTTTAAAAGTTATCTGAGTGTACTTCTGTGATCGACTTGAATTTCTCTGGATGGGGAACTTCAGTTGTCTGATGACAGAATGAAAGACAGATGAATGTGATGACTTTACATTTATATTTCGCTCAGAGTAGAAGTACACGAACTGCGTTTTGTGTTGCGTTTCTATTAATCTCGGCTTCTGAAAGCGTGTGCGAGTCGTACTGAACTGCTGCATTGATAGATTCTCGTGAACGTGCTGTTAAATGCACAAAAGACCAGCACTCAAGGTCAGGGTTTTCATTAAATCATGCATGCATTTCACTCAAATACCTTTGTAAACCTGCAGAACACATGAAATATTTCGCATGTGTCACGAGGGATCATTCTGTGTTTATACACTCACCGGCCACTTTATTAGGTACACCTTACTAGTACCGGGTTGGACCCCCTTTTGCCTTCAGAACTGCCTTAATCCTTCATGGCAGAGATTTAACAAGCTACTGGAAATATTCCTCAGAGATTTTGCTCCAGATTGACATGATAGCATCACACAGTCGCTGCAGATTTGTCGGCTGCACGTCCATGATGCCAATCTCCCGTTCCACCACATCCCAAAGGTGCTCTATTGGATTGAGCTCTGGTGACTGTGGAGGCCATTTGAGTACAGTGAACTCATTGTCATGTTCAAGAAACCAGTCTGAGATGATTGGTGCTTTATGACATGGTGTGTTATCCTGCTGGAAGTAGCCATCAGAAGATGGAGACACTGTGCTTATAAAGGGATGGACATGGTCAGCAACAATACTCAGGTAGGCTGTGGCGTTGACACCATGCTCAATTGGTACTAATGAACCCAAAGTGTGCCAAGAGAATATCCCCCACACCATTACACCACCACCACCAGCCTGAACCACTGATACAAGGCAGGATGGATCCACGCTTTCATGTTGTTGAGGCCAAATTCTGAGCCGATCATCTGAATGTGGCAGCAGAAATGGAGACTCATCAGACCAGGCAACGTTTCTCCAATCTTCTATTGTCCAGTTTTGGTGAGCCTGTGTGAATTGTAGCCTCAGTTTCCTGTTCTTAGCTGACAGGAGCGGCACCCGGTGTGGTCTTCTGCTGCTGTAGCCCATCCGCCTCAAGGTTGGATGTGTTGTGTGTTCAGAGATGCTCTTCTGCAGACCTCGGTTGTAACGAGTGCTTATTTGAGTTACTGTTGCCTTTCTATCAGCTGGAACCAGTCTGGCCATTCTCCTCTGACCTCTGGCATCAACAAGGCATTTGCGCCCACAGAACTGCCACTCACTGGATATTTCCTCTTTGTCAGACCATTCTCTGTAAACCCTTGAGATGGTTGTGCGTGAAAATCCCAGTAGATCAGCAGTTTCTGAAATACTCAGAGCAGCCCGTCTGGCATCAACAACCATGCCACCTTCAAAGTCACTTAAATCCCCTTTCTTCCCCATTCTGATGCTCGCTTTAAACTGCAGCAGATCGTCTTGACCATGTCTACATGCCTAAATGTATTGAGGTGCAGCCATGTGATTGGCTGATTAGAAATTTGCGTTAACGTGCAGTCGGACAGGTGTACCTAATAAAGTGGCCGGTGAGTACAGTCAAGCCCAAATTTATTCATTTTGACTTGAAGTTTTTGTTCAAATCAGATTTTTTTTCCCACAATAATGCCACTTGTACAAAATATGTTTATTTATTTCATTTATTATTTAATTAATTTATTTTTATTTATTGTTTTTTTTATTTTTGAGGAGAAACTCAATTATGATCATGTATATGCAGATATGTGCTGATGAGCTGTATTAACTCCATTGCTCCGCCTCTCTTCAATCTGTTGTGTGGATAGTGTAAGAGTTGGCGAAGCATTATTTGGCGCAGCATCAGTTTACACTCGCTCAGTTTACTCCCCCAGGATCGCCATCGCCAGTCCATTAAGTGTAAAGCAGGATCAGGTTTTGGGCCCAAACATCCATCTTGTCACACTTTAACAATGCACTTTACCAACACAACCAGTGCTTCAAGACGTCAGCTGCTTCCCCAGAGACTTGAAACCATCAGAAAAGTGTCAGAACGGTGTGGTCCAGCATCCATACAGCCCTGTTACCGAGTAAAGCGATGTGTGATTCCAGCATCTGCAGTGTGAAACTTAATTTTTATCCCGTGCCTGACAGAGTGCATCTGTCTGAACGGATGGCATCAACAAGAAGAGCCGTGCTTCAGAGATACAGCAGAGCGATAATTGCCACACTGCACTTATTTAGGCTGGCTGAAAGACTGAAAGTGTATTTTTAGACCTTCACACACTCGTACCACATGAATGATGTGCTGGATTTACGTCAAATATACATGCATTACTTTTAGCATCGAGTGAATTACTCTTGAAGCTATTGTATGTCAAATTAAATGGACATGAAAACAATAACTTGGTAAAGTACATTAATAGTGTTTACAACTCTTTCCCTCAATAAAGCGCAAGCTTTACCACAACAGATTTCGTATTATAGTTGTTGTGTTACCATAGCAACTGTAGAATCACCACAACAGATTGCATATTACTGTTGTTGTGTTGCTATAGCAACCGTAGAATGACCACAACGGATTTAGTACTGTAGTTGTTGTGTTACCATAGCAACCATAGAATCACCACAGTGGATTGAGTACTGTAGTTGTTGTGCTACCATAGCAACCATAGAATCACCGCAACGGATTGAGTACTGTAGTTGTTGTGTTACCATAGCAAGTGTAAAATCACCACAACAGATCAATTACTGTAGTTGTTGTATTACCATAGCAACCGTAGAATCACCACAACAGATGAATTACTATAGTTTTTGTGTTACCATAGCAACCGTAGAATCACCACAACAGATCAATTACTATAGTTGTTGTGTTACCATAGCAACTGTAGAATCACCACAACAGATCAATTACTATAGTTGTTGTTGCCATAGCAAAGGTAGAATCACCACAACTGATCAATTATTATAGTTGTTGTGTTACTATAGCAACCGTAGAATCAGCACAACAGATTGAGTATTATAATCGTTGTGTTACCATAGCAATTGTAGAATCACCACAACTGATTGATTATTATGGTTGTTGTGTTACCATAGCAACTGGAGAATCACCATAACAGATCAAATATTGTAATTTTTGTTACCATAGCAACTGTAGAATCACCACAACAGATTATTTACTATAGTTGTTTTGTTGCCATAGCAACTGTAGAATCACCACAACAGATCAAAATACTTTAGTTGTTAATGTATGTTACCATAGCAACTATAGAATTACTACAACAGTTCAATTAGTTGTTGTGTTACCATAGCAACTGTAGAATCACCACAACAGATCAATTACTATAGTTGTTGTTGCCATAGCAAAGGTAGAATCACCACAACTGATCAATTATTATAGTTGTTGTGTTACTATAGCAACCGTAGAATCAGCACAACAGATTGAGTATTATAATCGTTGTGTTACCATAGCAATTGTAGAATCACCACAACTGATTGATTATTATGGTTGTTGTGTTACCATAGCAACTGGAGAATCACCATAACAGATCAAATATTGTAATTGTTGTTACCATAGCAACTGTAGAATCACCACAGCAGATCAAAATACTTTAGTTGTTAATGTCTGTTACCATAACAACTATAGAATTCCTACAACTGTTCAATTAGTTGTTGTGTTACTATAGAAACTGTAGAATCCCCACAGCGGAATAATTCAAGTACTTTACTGTTACTATAGCATTTTTTTGTTTCATGTGAATAGTTATAATAATAATAATTAAATTAAGAGCCTTAATAAAATCTAATCTAGTCTTTGCCATGATGACAGTACAATATATTAGTAATATTAGTAAGAGGCGGCATGGTGGCGCAGTGGGTAGTGCTGTCACCTCACAGCAAGAAGGTCGCTGATTTGAGTCCCGGCTGGGTCAGTTGGCATTTCTGTGTGGAGTTTGCATGTTCTCCCCGTGTTGGCGTGGGTTTCCTCCGGGTGCTCCGGTTTCCCCCACAAGTCCAAACACACGCGCTCTAGGGGGAATTTGGTAAGCAAAATTGGCCAGAGTGTATAAGTGTATGTCCTGACCCACCTCAAAAAAAAAATGTAATTAAATGTTATGAAACACCAGCATGGTGCGGCTAAATATCAACTTCGATATAAATGGCACTGGGAGTAAGTAATATTAGTAATATTATACAGTACTAGTAATTTTGCAGGAGACTATAGTATTCAGCTTAAAGTAACATTTAAAGGCTTAACTAGGTCAATTAGGCAAGTCATTGTGTAACAGTGATTTATTATGTAGACAATGGGACATTTTTTTGTTTTTAAATGGGCTAATAATATTGACCGCGGTAATTTTTACAATTCAAAAATTGTATTTCTCCACAAGACAAATCTAATAGGAATTACAGTGAATAGTTTTGTCTTCAACTGTACGTCCTTTCTGAATAATGGTTGTTGAGCCAGGGAGTGTTTTATAGGTGCAGGTATCTGCTCGCTGATGCACACTGCAGATCCTCCCTAATACACCGAGCCCTTAACTACTTAACCAGCCATTCATCAGAAAATGGGCTGTAATTGTGTGTGAGCGCCGCTGGCCGAGGGGACGCTTCTGGCCTTCATGCAGAGGGAATTGCAGACACTCATTAAACTGGAGGCTGTTGTTGTGGGACAGCAGGAGAGGAGGAGCATGTGTGTGCGTGTGTGTGTGCGCGTGCTCGTCATCTGCACAGAGGTTCGACACACACTCACAAAGATGGAAAGTGGAGCTTTTGAAGAAGCTGTTGGTTGTGTGTTAGTCACCAATTCCCCTCTGCAGGATGTCCAAAGCTGTTCTGAGTGTGTTCCTATTCATCTGAATAGTGTGCACCGCTCTCTGTATCACAGCTGTTGGAGCTATCCTAACTGATTTTTAAAAACCATTGGGGGGTTGGGGTGACACGGTGGCTCAGTGGTTAGCACTGTGGTCTCACAGCAAGAAGGTCTCTGGTTCAAATCTCAGCTGGATCAGTTGGCGTTTCTGTGTGGAGTTTGCATGTTCTCCCCGTGTTGGTGTGGGTTTCCTCTGGGTGCTCCGGTTTCCCCCACAGTCCAAACACATGCGCTATAGGGGAATTAACTAAATTGGCCATAGTGTATGAGTGTGTGTGTGAGGATGAGTGTGTATGGGTGTTTCCCAGTACTGGGTTGCAGATAGAAGGGTATCCACTGTGTAAAACATATGCTGAAATAGTTAGTGGTTCATCCCGCTGTGGCAACCCCTGATGAATAAAGGGGCTAAGCCGAAGGAAAATAAATAAATGACTTTCGGGGGATTCCTAAAGGGATATATTGCCTTTCGAAGGGCACTTAAGAGTAAAAACAAACATGACCGGCATGTCAAAGTCCCTTTAAGACAAGTCATTTCACTCGGCAGTATTTACTACAGTTCATCTGATCACTAATATTACAGTATGCTGGAGCATTCATTAAGTGTTTTAAAAACTACAGTATAATACACTTTACTATAGTATAGTTCAAAAACACTAGTAATTACCATAGTGTTTTTCAGAGGTGACTTCATTCGGATATGTTGCATATACTGTATCATATTGGTTGTATATGGAAATATAATGCACATTACAATGTCAGAAGAATGTTCACAAATATTGAATAAAGCATCTTATTTACTTAATTTATGCATTTAATAGCCAATACACAGAGCAGTGGCTCAAAGTTAGACATAACTACACTACCTGACTAAAGTCTTGTGGTGGATCCCAGTCGTAAGAGCAACACATAATAACTTGACTTCTAGTTGATCGTGTGTAAAAGTGTCAGAAGGTGGATTTCTCTGCTGAATCATCTGTTGATCTGCATCCCAATCATCACCAATACTGCAGAAGACCTACTGGAACCTGCATGGACCAAGATTCTCAGAGAAATCAGTCAAGTTTGGTGAAGGAGAAATGATGGTTTGGGGTTCCATTCAGTATGGGGAGATCTGCAGAGTGGATGATCAACATCAACAGCCTGAGGTATCAAGACATTTGTGCTGCCCATTACATTACAAACCACAGGAGAGGGACAATTCTCCAGCAGGATAGCGCTCCTTCTCATACTTCAGCCTCCACATCAAAGCTCCTGAAAGCAAAGAAGGTCAAGGGGCTGCAGGATTGGCCAGCCCAGTCACCAGACATGAACATTATTGAGCACGTCTAAGGGTAAGATGAAGGAGGAGGCGTTGAAGATGAACACAAAGAGTCTTGATGAACTCTGGGAGTCCTGCAAGAAGGCTTTCTTCACCATTCCAGATGACTTTATTAATCAGTGATTTGAGTCATGTCAGAGATGTATGGATGCAGTCCTCCAAGCTCATGATGGAGTCAGACACAATATTCATTCTGTTTCCACTGCAGCATGAGCACATATTCTATACTGGACATTATTGAAGGTTCAGTGAGCAGACTTTAGTCTAAGCAGAGTCAGACCTTACTGTCCTAATCAAATCAGTCAACATCAAGACATGATCAGATATTATTGTGCTCAAATAAGCGTAATCTAGAGGCCTTTACCTTTCATATAAGACACTTCTGATACCAAATCATCAGCTAGAAGTTATTATTTGTGTTTCTAAAATGTATGTAGTGTACTATAACTCTAGATTCGATTTCTGAAAGAAGGACCACATAAATGCCATAATCCCTCTTAACTGCATATTGCAGTAGAGCGACTCCTATAACAGAACAGTGCAGGACTGTTGTTATTGCTTATACACCTAAAGCATTGGTGCTGTTTTGCCAATTATTATCTTTCAGCCATAAAAGCATCTCACTGTCAGACAAAAGAAGTTGAATTTGCTGACATGATAATGAAGGCTGATAATAATCATATATCATATGTCAGTGTTGTGATGCACATTATAAAGCCTGATGCATCTTTCTTTCCAAAATAATGAGTGAAGTTGTATTTTTAGATGTAAAACACATCATAACAACCCCTATTTCAAACTTCTGAAAGTTTCAAAGCACTCTTTCTCCCACTTTATTCCAGATAATAGACAAATCGCTCTTAACTGCAGATTGCAATAGTGCAATTACAATAATAGAAACTATTCTATTCTGCCTGGTGGGCAGAGCTGGTGTTATCAGGGGTCTCTATTGCACATCAAGTGTTTTGCTAGTTATTTTTATTTTTTCGACAGTATGCGAGCTGCGGAGATCTCAAACTGGATGAGAAATGCTCTGCAATCAACCTGCATGTGTGATTTTGATTACTTATTGAAATTTTGGCATTTTTTAATTCTCTGTAAGTCCTGCTACCGTGTTGGTTTGGTTCAGGTGAATCCGACACCGCAGCAGCTCGAGATCCTCTTGAGGAAGTGTTAAAGTGCTCTTATTATTGTGCTGAAGGTGAGCTGAATCAGTGGCTTCTCAATCCATTTGCAGCGCTTATTAAAGAGACTTCAGGAGACAGTGTGTGAATGTAGACGCTGGGGCAGACAGGAGACTCTGCAGGTGTGACTACTGGGCCTTTTTAAACAATCCTAATTGCATTTTCAAGTTTCCTACAATGAGTTTACATGTGTTCAGTGTTAAAAAAATAACATTTAATTCTATTATTACAATCATTACACATCACCTGAGATTTTTTAAAGAGTCTGCAACTTATTTTTTAAACATTCATTGTTTTAAACTAGAGCCTAATCTGATCTGATTGGTTAGATTATCATACTCTGCTCTGATTGGTCAGACGATCACAATCTGTAATGATTGGTCAGACAATCATAGATTATCATATTCTGCTCTGATTGGTCAGACGATCACAATCTGTAATGATTGGTCAGATAATCATAGATTATCATATTCTGCTCTGATTGGTTAGATTATCATACTCTGCTCTGATTGGTCAGACGATCACAATCTGTAATGATTGGTCAGATAATCATAGATTATCATATTCTGCTCTGATTGGTCAGATGATCATACTCTGCTCTGATTGGTCAGATGATCATAAAATGTAATGATTGTTCAGATGATCAAAACTGCTCTGATTGGTCAGATTATCTCCTCCCAGAAAATCATACTCTGCTACGATTGGTTAAAATATCATATTCCGCTCTTATTGGTCAGATTATTAAAACTGATCTGATTGGTCAGATTATCACAATCTTCTGTGACTGATCAGAAGATCTTACTCTGCTCTGATTGGTCAGATTATTACAATCTTCTCTTATTGTCAGTCAGATGATCATACTCTGCTCTAATTGGTCAGGTGATCAAACTCTGCACTGATTGGTCAGAAGATTATACTATCCTCTGAATGCTTAGAAAATTGTATTCTCTGCTCTGATTGGTCAGACAATCATGCTCTGCTCTGATTGGTCAGATTTATCACAATCTTCTCTGACTGATCAGAAGATCATACTCTGCTCTTATTGGTTAGACGATCATACTCTGATTGGTTAGAAAATGATATTGCACTCTGATTGGTCAGATGATCAAAATCTGCTCTGATTGGTCAGATGATCACACTCTGCTCTGACTGGTCAGATGATCATTCTCTCCTCTGGTTAAAAATAATATTAAGCTCTAATTGGTCAGATGATCATACTCTAATTGGTCAGAAGGTCATACTATGCTCTGATTGGTTAGAAAATCATAGTGTGCTCTGACTGGTCAGATGATCATGCTCTGCTTTTATTAGTCAGATCATCACAATCTTCTCTGATTGGCCAGATGATCATACTCTGCCCTGATTGGTTAGAAAATCATGTTGTTGTTTGTTATGATGATCCATTTTCACAACAAAACCTTTTGGGAATATACTCTTCATATGCAGTTCATCTCAGTGAGAGTGACTGTTTGTAACAATATTATTATTAGAGATGATAATACGATAACAATTTGACCGATTAGAGCAGGGATCACCAATCTCGGTCCTGCAGGGCCGGTGTCCCTCCAGGGTTTAGCTCCAACTTGCCTCAAAACACCTGCCTGGGTGTTTCAAATATACCTAGTAAGACCTTAATTAGCTTGTTTAGGGGTGTTTGATTAGGGTTGGAGCTAAAATCTGCAGGACATCGGCCCTCCAGGAACAACTTTGGTGACCCCTGGATTAGAGTAATAATACATCAGTTGTCTCTTTTGCAATGGTCATATATATATATATGTGTGTATATATATATATATATATATATATATATATATATATATATATATATATATATATATATATATATATATATATATATATATATATATATATATATATATACAAAACTGTACATAATATTACATTTTCACATCATCATCCACATCCTGGTGCTCACTGCAGGCATTTATATATTAATGTATTATATCTAATTCCCAGCAAAACAGATGACTATAGATGCATTAATATCCATAAACACACTGCAGCTAATGAACTCACTAAAAGCTCCTGAGATGCTTTTGTTGACAGAAAATTAACATTTAAAGCCAAGTAAGAAACAGCACAAAGGCCTTTATGTAGAAGACGTTTGTCTAATACATAATTGCATTATTAAAGCAACAATTAAAACAGTACACATGGTGTTGTGCTATTCCTCGCTGGGATGTAGCTTTGAATAAAAGCATTGCGTTGTCTTCTCTGAACGTGCAGCTCAGCTAAATGAAGACATGAGGAAATGTAGTCTTGGGGGTAATCCATTACATGCAATGCAACTTATCTAAACAGCTACTTTTTTCCTATTTTTGAGATGTTTTTCCATCTCTCTTGTGCAAAAATAAAATCAGCATCCCTGA
The DNA here is from genome assembly GCF_903798145.1 of Danio aesculapii. Lineage (NCBI taxonomy): Eukaryota > Metazoa > Chordata > Actinopteri > Cypriniformes > Danionidae > Danio > Danio aesculapii. The sequence continues at coordinate 73,515,527 of NC_079439.1, forward strand.
AAAGGAATAAAAGATCAGACTCTGAATATTCACTTCTGAATATTTTCATCATGTACTTCATTAAATGCAGAATGAAATGCTTTTTTTAATATTACAAGCAAACAACCCAGAGGGATGGGAAGTAACGAAGTGCAAATGCCTGGAACACCTCCCTAGGTAGGCATCCAGGAGGCATCCGATACAGCCACCTCAGCTGACTTCTCTCGGTGTGGAAGAGCAGTGGCTCTACTCCGAGCTCCTCCCAGGTGTCAGAGCTCCTCACCCTATCTATAAGGGTGCGCCCTGCAACCCTGCGAAGGAAGCTCATTTCGGCTGCTTGTATCCGAGATGTTGTCCTTTCAGTCATGACCCAAAGCTCATAACCATAGGTGAGAGTAGGAATGTAGACTGACTGGTAAATCGAGAGCTTTGACTTTCGGCTCAGCTCCTTCTTTACCACAACAGACCGGTACATGCCACTGCACCAATCCACCTGTCAATTAGTTCCCTCACTCGTGAACAAAAACCCAAGATACTTGAACTCGTCCAACTGGGGTAAGGACTTTCCTCAAACCTGGTGTCACGGTCACACAATGAAGACAAGGATGGTTATCTCTTTTTCGTTAATAGATTTAAAACACAGTGAAGAGTTTAACAGGAGAAGCAGGCAAGTGATATTCTTGGATGGAGAGCAGACTTGTCAGCTGTTCTCAAACGTAAACAAGGATCTTCATTCAACCATCAGAGGATAAAGTCACTTCCCTTAAACGCAGCATGTGCATCCACAGATTACAGTAGGAGAAACGTCCACAGGAGAGGGGAAACATCCGCAGAAGAAAGCAAGCAAGGGACAAGGTTAGGTGAACCATCTGACTTTGATTCCAGCCATTGAACGACTGGAAAAGGTGAGTCTTTATAGGGGACTGGTGATTGCTGGAGCAGGTGTGTCTCATTAGTATTCCGGTGATTGTACACGGGTGTGGTGAGAGGTAGCTGGAGAGGGAGAGTGATGATTGGAGCAGCAGGAACGAGCCGGGGATGTGACACCTGGACATGGCAAGCCACCTTTTTCTGGTGGAGCACCATGGCCTCGGACTTGGAGGTGCTGATTCTGAGCTTAGCCGCATCACACTCGGCAGCAAACTACCCCAGTGTATGCTAAAGGTCAACAGAATGATATCATCTGCGAATTACAACATGAAATCCTGTGCTTCCTGAACCGGACCCCCTCCAGCCCAAGGCTGAGCTTTTAAATTCTGTCCATAAAAATTATGACTAGAACCGGTGACATAGTGCAGCCCTGCCGGAGTCCAACATGCACTGGAAACAAGTGTGACTTACTGCCGGCAATGCAAACCAAACTCTGTTCATACAGATCTGAATCCGAGTGGTGTTCTGATCCTTCTTAAAACAGTAATTAAGCATCTTACAAAACAACAACTCTTGTAAGACTTTTTTGTTGCATATGCACTGGACACTTCTTGTGCTCAAATAAATCATTCATACTAAACGTTTTTGCTTTCATTCATTCATTTTTTTCAGCTTAGTCCCTTTATTAATCTGGGGTCGCCACAGCGGAATGAACTGCCAACTCATCCAGCATTTGTTCTATGCAGCGGATGCCCATCACTGGGAAATACACACACACTTATTAACACACACATACACTACGGACAATTTAGCCTACCCAATTCACTTGTACCTCATGTGTTTGGACTGTTTGGGAAACCGGAGCACCCGGAGGAAACCCACGCGAACGCAGGGAGAACATGCAAACTCCACTAAGAAACGCCAACTGACCCAGCCGGGGCTCGAACCAGCGACCTTCTTGCTGTGAGGCGACAGCACTGCCTACAGCGCCACTGCGTTGCCACGTTTCTGCTTATTATTTTAAATTCGGTGTGTGAAACCTTCAGTACGTGTGGTCATCAGGCTGAGGGAGAAAATCACAAGACATTATCTCAGAAAAATAACTCCAGAAATTTCATTTTGCATAACATTGGCATCACATTCAACACATATACTCAGGAGATGTGTGGCTGTTGACCTATTACTTTTCTGAGTTGCTCCAGGACTTATTTCATATATTTGTTTATGAAATGATCAAATGTTTAGTGCGGTACATTACTTAAGCATCTATAACTTTTCTTCATTATGAGCATTATAAACTCTAGATCAGGGGTAGGGAACCTGTGGCTCGGCAGCCACGTGTGGCTCTTTGCCCAAAAATATGCTCTCTAGCTGTCTCTCTTTAATAATGTTTTAAAGTTTAAAAAACTATAACCATCACTAGAAATCTGAATATTGAAAATACAATTACAGTGACCTTTTTATTGTATTATTTTTACAGCAAAATGAATAAGAACTCGGTTTACAATAAAGGACGTTCCAACCGATGCTTGTGTGCGGCACTGTGGATTAACTTGAATCGCGACACCAATAAAGGGCAAGTAACTTACGTTTCTATGGAAATGTCGCAAACGTAAATTCAAACAATAGTCATGAGTGGTGATGGCGAAAAGACAAAAAATGGACTTGCTCAACATGTGATGCTTCATATTTGTTTATTTTTGAGCTGTGCATGGACATAAATAATGGTTGTTTTATATAAATATATATATAGATAAAAAATAAATAAATTATATATATATATATATATATAGTTATGTGAAAAAAAAAAAAAAAAAAAAAATATATATATATATATATATATATATATATTATATATATATATATATATATACACACACATACACCCCCAAGGGGTCTTTAAAAAAATGCATTTTGCCAAAAAAAAATCAGAAATGACTCTTTGCTAAAAAAAAGGTTCCCGACCCCTGCTCTAGATGATGGATAATAAAGCCCAGAGTGTCTTCTTTCCAAAGATACATGATCTGTGAATGTAGACCAAATCATTCAGCAACTGTAAATGTTTTAGCTTGGGAAGATCATGTTTGAGAAAGTGCCTCGTGACGGCGAGGGAGAGAAGGGCATCGACACAGCCTCAGAAAACCTTTTACAGTAATCTCACTTTGCATGCTATCTTCATCAAATATGAAATATAATCTCGTGAAATACTTGGCTTTTAAGAAATATGTTTTCTAGGACATTACATTAATGTTTTCCATTGTTTGTATAAGGAAAACAAATATTGAACACAATAAAAAAAATTCTCATGACTTTTTTAACATGTAACTTTTTACCACAGTAAAGCTCAAAGTGTCTTCTTTCCAATGATAGATAATTTGTGTTTGTAGTTTACTGGAGTCGGAACCTGTTAATATTTAAAGTTAGGCAGGTGTAAATCCCCAAAATTAAGTGCTGGCTAACAGGTAAAGGAAACTTATGCGTTACTATTTTCACTAAGCTCATTGTGTCAGATGTTTCCACCTGGGGATACTCTTCCCGAGGCCCTCAGACTATGCAGAGCCACTGATTCGATCCAAGACCAACGACGAGATGATCCCAAGGTTTCTATATCCTGGACCAGGCCGAATCCTGAGCAGCTACTGCGATGGTCATGGAAGAGTGGAGAACATGAGACTGATTCCTGTGACGCTCCAGAGACAGACGAGTCTTCGCTGAGGCCAGCTTCCAGCCTCCGCCACTGAGACTGCAGCTCTGCACAAGACGTTTGGCCAGCGGAGAAATTAAAATGGTTGTGCCCAACTGAGCCTGGTTTCTCTCAAGGTTTTTTTTCTTCACTTCCACCTTTAGTGAAGTTTTTTTTCCCTCTCCGCTGTCGCCTCTAGCTTGCATGGTTCAGGATCTGTAGAGCTGCGCATCGTTGGATTTGCTCTTCAATATTTGGACTCTCAGTAGTGATTATTAAACCACACTGAACTGAGCTCAACTGAACTGAACTTAAACACTACAAACTGAACTACACTGTTCCTATTTACTGTGACCTTTTATGTGAAGCTGCTTTGACACAATCTACATTGTATAAGCGCTATACAAATAAAGGGGAATTGAATTGAATGTGAAATGTTGTTGTGCTGATTGTAAAAGGCCTCAGTCCTCCATCAGTCCGTCATCACAGTGCTTCAGTATTATTCTTCTATTATTATTATTCCCTCCAGAACTGTCTTGATCATCTGTCTGCACTCCCGTCTAATGCCTTCAGAAGCCACCGCGTTCATTGCGTTTGGTCTTCTGACTCATTTATTAGAGGAGAACAAACACCACAGTGAAGAATCCCGACAGTACAGCACACTCCACTTCCCTCAGTGATATCTGTGCACGTTTAGCAGGACGTGTTGTGCTCTCTTGATTCTCATTGACTGGAAACGCTGCTTTACTCACTAATCTTATATGAGATATTACAGTTTTGCGCATGATTTAATTCCCATCTTTGGATGGAAACACATCTGCTGTTGGCATCTATAGTAATATATAATTGCAGGAGCGTTTGAGTAGTAATTCTCTCAGTAAGTCTGAATTGAAGCACCGGTATGAAAGCTGTCCAGCATTTGCAGCAGTAAGTGAGACTGACAGGCCTTACAGTGGGTCAATAGAGCAGTCGGACTCCGGAAGTAAAAACCACATTCATTTTCTTCACGGACAAATTGATTTTGAGCAAAAACATATAAACCTTTCAGGACAGACCTGCCACGAGCTCTGAGGTTGTTAAGCGATGATATATGGTTCTGCAGAAACCACCAGCATGATTTCAGCATCTCTTTTGTTTTATTGTTATATTTAATTTTACCCATAATTCTGAAGCGAATCCGCCAATCAAAGAAATCGCTGTTACTATGGCAACAGGAGCTGCATCAAAAGAGCTCATCATCCCATCGAGCATCACAAATAATGCATGCATTCAGTGATCGTGCACTTTCAGACATCTTGTGTTTGATGAGTTTAACTATTCAGTAGCCAATATTTGCATAAAATATAGTATGTTATTGCTTATGAGAAATGCTTAGTTTCTGCTTTGGGCGTTATATTTCAGAAGGCCCTAATTATTGACAACGGCCTATTTAATTATTATTTTTTAATGATAATAAAAATGCAAATTATTTATTTTATATTATTTTATTTTGTTTATTTGTTTATTTTTTATAGTTTTTTATAGTTTTTTTATTATTTATTTATTTATTTGTTTGTTTGTTTATTTATTTATTATTTTTTAAATTGTATCATTTTATTAATTTATTTTATTTTATGTATTTTTATTATAATTTTTTTTCATTTTCTTTTTTTATGTATTTTTTTCTTTTTTTGTATTTTGTTTTTTATTGTTTTTTTATTTATTTATTTGTTTGTTTGTTTGTTTATTTATTTATTGATTATTTATTATTTTTTTAATTGTATTATTTTTTTGTATTATTTATTTTATTTTATTTATTTTTATTATTTTTTTTTTTATTTTTTATTTCATTTTCTTTTTTTATGTATTTTTTTCTTTTTTTTCTTAGTTTTTTATTGTTTTTTATCATTTATTTATTTATTATTTTTTTACCTTTTATAAATTTTTTATTATTTTAAAATAATTTTTAAAATTTATTTTTTATTATTTTCATTTATTTATTTATTTATTTATTTATTTATTTATTTATTTATTTATTTATTTATTTTAACCATTGCTATTATTGTCTTATTTTACTAATTTTAAAATAAGAATTTGCATGCAGTGTTCAGTCATTTTCCTTCAGCTTAGTCCCTTTATTAATCAGGGGTCACCACAGCGGAATGAACCACCAACTTATCCAGTATATGTTTTCCACAGCGAATGCCCTTCTAGCTGCAACCCAGCACCCGGAGGAAACCCACTCCGACAGAGAACATGCAGAGAACTGAGTCACCATGCCACCTCTTATAAGAATTGTTTAGTTTCTAATTTGGGTATTGCTGTATTTCAGAAGGCACTTAATTATTGACCATTTTGTTATTAATAAAAAACAAATATATATATATATATATATATATATATATATATATATATATATATATATATATATATATATATATATATATATATATATATATATATATATATGTGTGTATATAATAAAAATGCATATTTGCTATAATTTATGAATTTATTATTATTTATTTATTTTAACCATTGCTATTAATATCTTATTTTACTTTGCTTAGTAACAGGCATGCAACGTTTTAAATTAAATTACAATCTTAAGTTGAAAATAAAAAGACCTTTCTTCCAATAGGCATATGGTCGATGCGTAACATCGAGACCAGATTAATCATCTGTCCAGATTTGTTTCTTTAATCTTAATCTTCAATCTTCATGCATGTAATGTAGTGTAATTAAAGTAATCAGTGTGTGCATTAAATATGAATGAATTGTCTTTCATTCCAGCAATTAACCAAGACATTACACCAAAATAGGCCATTAAAAGCCTCTCCAACACAACTGAAGCACCGCTAATGATGTGTCCAGATTGGTGGCCTGAAGGACTGAAGATCTGCTGTTTGTTCAATGGCCAACAGAAGCTGTTTCTTCATTTAATAATCACTTAGATCAACGTAAACTTTAAAAAACTAAACTAAAATCGACTTTGATAAATTACTTTAACTTATTAAACCTAATAACCCTCCATATATACACTTTTGTACCTTAAATGCACTGTGAAGTACACATGTGCACTTTTTCAGCATAATTTGTTTTTCTCTTCTCCCAGTGCAGCTATTACCCTAAGGTGCACGGAGCAAAGTATTTAAAATACATCATACTGTTTCTCAATGTATTTAAGTGCATATAACAAACATGTTTGGTGTAGGAAAAATCAATGTAAAAATTGCACTTACCGGCCACTTTATTAGGTACACCTGTCCAACTGCATGTTAACACAAATTTCAACTGCATGTTAACACTAAGCAAAGTGTTTTAAATAGAAATACTCTTTCTCAATGTATTTAATTGCATATTACAAACAAAATAAATAAATAAATACATGTGTAAATGTAAAAGTGCAGTTTTAAATATTATGCACATCTTGACTTTCCATTAAGCCTTTTCTTTAATGCAATATTCAGAACTGTGCATGAAAATATGTGCATAGCTAGTGTTTGAGTGGGTCTGCTTCACTTTGACCTTTGCTGGATGCTCTGGCTCTCGTGTCTCTCAGAATCTCCTCTGAAAGTAAAGGCGTCCTGACACAAAGTCAATAGAGATGCGTTCATCAGGCGCCTCTCTGTTTACCGTCCGCATGAGTGTGTGTCGTGAGGGGTTTATTGTGGGATCTGTGTGTGCTGGAAAACACCAGTAAACACACATGACTGATTTACTACACACGTGTGGCAGAGACACAGACAGACAGACAGACAGACAGACAGACAGACAGACAGACAGACAGACAGACAGACAGACAGACAGACAGACAGACAGACAGACAGACAGACAGACAGACAGACAGACAGACAGACAGACAGACAGATAGATAGATAGATAGATAGATAGATAGATAGATAGATAGATAGATAGATAGATAGATAAAAGTCTAGATAGATAGAGGTCAAAAAGTTTGATCCAAGTCAATGGCAGTCTCTTGCAATGGAAGTCTATGGGACAGTTGCTAGGGTGCAGTATCTGGTAGTTAGGGTGTGGCTAGAAAGTAAAAGCTCATTAGTCATTGGCAGTTAGGTAGTCTGTGTTAAATGAGCTCAGCTATAAGTCTGTAGGACAGTCTGATGCAGAGTTATGAGCTCACAAAGCTTGACCTAATGTTAAGTCAATGACAGTCATTTTGCAATGGAGGTCTATGGGACAGTTTTTAGGGACCAAAAGTGGTTGCTAAGGCGTGGCCAAAAAAGTTACAAGGTGATCTGTTATTGGCAGTTTGGTAGTCTGAGTTAAATGAGCCCAGTTAGAAGTCGGCGTGACAGTCTGATGCAGAGTTATGAGGTCACAAAGTTTGATCCAATGTTAAGTCTATGGGATTTTTCCGGCGGTCCCGGGATGTTTTTCGAAAACCGAAAGTCGGGTCAGTCGGAAAAGAAAGAGCAACCCGAGTCAGACCAGTTTGGGGGTCTGGACTGAGTTTGAAAGCTCTAGGAGGAGATAGTCTTGCAGATTTAGTCTCAGAAGAATAATTAAAAAATAATAATAATAAGTTTAGAAAGGAAAACAGTAGGTTGGCTTTGACAAGCCAGCCTAATAAATAGAATATATATATATATATATATATATATATATACATACATACATATATATATATTAGGGGTGTAACGGATCACGGTTGATCCATGATACATACAGATCACAACCCACAGTTCAGAACACACGTGGCCTGTGGATTAATAAATTTTTTTACTTGCTAGATTAATACTAAATTTGTAAGGATCACAGAGAGATCGCCTCTCACGTCATTCAAATCCAAGTCTGAAAGCATTTAGGCTTTCCTGTAAAATATAATGACGACAGAAGAAGTTGTGGTGGGTTATTGGGGATGTGGTGGGTTTCTTAGGTTATTATGTGGTGGGTTTCTTAGGTTATTAAAGGTGTTTTCTGTCACTATCGTTTAGCCTGCATCAATGCATTCAGTGTAAGCTGTATGATTAATCATTAAAAGATCGGGATCTCAACACCCACGCAACACAAATTATAAATGATGCCTGATTCGCATATGTTTATTAATCCTTCGAGTCGCTGCATTCAAATATGAAAACACAAAAATCAAGAAAGAGATTCAGTCTTCAGTGTTTTGAGTTAGTTATGAAGTTACAAACAGTCAAATAACACAGCAGTACTGGGAGAACAGTTATAGTTTAGATAAAACCACTGATGTTATTGGTAAATATTAAAATTACCCTATTATGCATTTAAAGACGCTCAAAAATGAAAGTTGTAAGCAGCAATTACATTATTTCAGCAACGTGGTGACAACCAGCCATCAAAAATATACCTCTGAATAATTAAAAAATGATCATCCAGCAATGAAACATGAAGATTTATGAGTGAATAACTGAATTGTTTATTGAAGATGAGACTAAAATAAATATGGGCTGTACAAATGATGTTGGACTTCTACATTTAGCATGATCAGCAACAGTAGGAGTAACAGTGAATTTCTCACAGTACTGAAGATTTTACTGTTTATTTTTATTCAGCTGATTATTTCTTCATTTTATTTGTAATTAAATTACAGCCTCTAAGTTCTGTTTATTAAAACCAAAAGTGTCTTGCAGTGCTGTTTCAGTAATAAATGAAAAGCAAATTACATTTCACTCCTCCCTTTTTGGCTGATCCGAAAAATGGTCCGATCCGTGACTAAAACACCGTAATGTGATCCGAACCATGAGATTTGTCATCCGTTACACCACTAATGAGTTAATGTCAGATCAGTTGAAGTCAGATTTATTAGCCCCGCCCTGTATATTTCCCCCCCAATTTCTGTTTAACAGAGAGATGATTATCTTCCACACATTTCTAATCATAATAGTTTTAATAACTCATCTCTAAAAACTGATTTATTTTCTCTTTGTCGTAATGACAGTAAATAATATTAGACTAGATATTCTTCAAGATATTAGTATTCAGCTTGAAGTGACATTAAAGTGGAAGTGAAGCACTCAGTCAAGTTTACGTTATTTTGTAAATTGACTTCCACTTTAATGAAAATATATATAACTAAAAACTCGATTAATGTAACCATTTAGCAGAAAACGGCATGTTTTACTATAGATTTTAGAGCTAGGGCGCCGCCATCTTGGAATATCACTGTGTCTGACGTCACGGGGTTGGTTCCATTCCCTCAGCTGAACAGACACAGTGGAAGCAAAGGACTGAACACAGAGACTGCAAAGCCTAATTTAACCAAATGTTTGAAGTTGTGGACGTGGAGCTGGTGCAAATACAAGCATCAGATGTCTCTCTTATATATAATTATATATTTATTCTATTTTTCTTTTTTAATTACAGATCATTTGATGTGCTTTGGTCCACTCTCTGTGTTACGCTGCCTGACTGCCGGTCTGGGTTTCAACCATGGTAGTAACGGACTGAACACAGAGACTGGACTATTATGAATTATGAATATATTATTCTAGCCGAAATAAAACAAATAAGACTTTCTCCAGAAGAAAAAATATTAGAGGAAATACTGTGAAAAAATCATTTCGGACATCATTTGGGAAATATTTGAAAAGAAAACAAAATTCACAGGAGGGCAAATCATTTTGACATCTGGATGTCAAAAATGTATGATCCCTTAGAATCATCCTAACTCCCAGCAATCCCCCCACCCCCATCTTTTGCATGCACTGCACTTTAACCGAATCCTTACTTAAAACAATACTGCCTACAATAAAGTTCCACCAACAGTCAGACTATGTGTGCACCTGTCTTATCTGTGTCTACATGTGTGTAATGTGTGTTTTTCCTTTATGTATTTATTGCCTTTTACGTATTTATTGTCAACCATGCTAATAGTATATTGTTTTGTTTTTAAAATATGTCGCTGTATTTTGCACTGTCTGTATTTTGCAGTGTCTGGAGCCAGCACCTAAGCTTTTCACTCATCATTTGTCATACAGTGCAGTATCATACAGCACAGACACCAGTTTTAAATAAATATAATTAAAAAAAGTTTAGTTTAAAGCTTTGCAACCAAACCCTGTAACTAAAATGAGTCTTTTTTTTTAGTAGAAAAATTAACTTTACACCTTTTCTGACAACAAAAGATGCGTCCACGCAGTATAATGCGCCTCAGAGCGATCAGGATTCAGTGTTATTTTACTAATGAGCTTCTCCAACACTGAAACTGCAGGATTCACTGATACCATCTCATCTCCCGTCTGTATTTTAACTCCAGAAGTACAACTGATTATATATATATATATATATATATATATATATATATATATATAACATCCTCTTTCTGTAAAACACAGATTGTATTGGACTGTCATGATTTTAACTGTTTTGTTTAAATGCACCAACATTATTCTGCATTATGTCTATACTGATGAGAAATTGATACACATATTCATCTTCAAAAAGGATATACTCATTGATGCTGTACACTGTGCTTTATTTATTTATTTATTTATTTTTATTTATTTATTTGTCATTGATTGTTTGATGGTTTATTTCTTATTAATTTATTTTATTTTATTAAATTTTAATATTTGTTTGTTTTTATTTATTTTTTATTGTTTATTTGATTGTTTGTTTATCATTTATTTAATTATTATTTGTTTGATTGATTGTTTATTTGTTATTATTTATTTGTTTGATTGATTGTTTGATTGTTTTGTTTTATGCTGTTTTATGCTGACACACTACATTTATTTATTTATTTATTGTTTATTTAATTAATTGTTTATTTGTTTTTTTAATTTCAATTTTAATTTATTTATTTTTTTATCATTTGTTTGTTTAATCATTTATTTATTTTCTTGATTGATTGTGTAATTGTTTATATGTTAATTATTTATTTTTATTTATTTAACTATTTGTTTGCTTGATTGAATGAATGTTTTAGTTGTTTATATGTTATTTATTTATTTTTCTTTTATTCATTTATTTATTTTTTACATTTATTTGTTTGTTTGATTGTTTATGTTGTTTTTTGTTTGTTTGTTTGTTTGTTTGTTTGATTGATTGATTGTTTGATTGATTATTTATTTATTTATTTATTTATTTATTTATTTATTTATTTATTTATTTATTTGTTTATTATATATTTAAATATATATTTATTTATATATTTATTTATGTTTGTTTGATTGTTTATTTGTTGTTTAATTATTTATTTTTATTTAATTATTGGTTTGTTTGATTATTTATTTATTTATTTAGTATTTAATTATTTGTTTGTTTGATTGATTGTTGGATTGTTTTTTAATTATTTATTTATTGTTTATTTAATTAAGTCATTGTTTTTTGATTGTTTATTTGTTGTTTAATTATTTATTTTTATTTAATTATTTGTTTGTTTGATTTATTTATTTATTTATTTATTTATTTATATATTTATTCATTTGTTTATTTGTTTGTTTGCTTGATTGATTTATTGTTTTGGTTATTTATATTTTTATTTGTTTATTTGTTTATTTGTTTATTTATTTATTTATTTATTTATTTCCAAGATAAACTACAAAAGCTCAGCACACAGCACACAAATGTGCCTCAACATACCACTAGAGGGCATTCATTAACAGAAATAAGACTCATATTCACTTCAACACACTCTCCCTGCAATAGAAGAGCATTTCTCAATCAAACCCCTGTGCTTTTAAAACATGGGCAGTGTTTTCCTGTTAACTGAGAAATGATTGTGCAACGTGGCGTATTTATTTGCACAGTCGTTTCAGCTTTTGTTTATTTTCAGTAATTTGTGTCAAACTAAAATAATGGGGTCAAATGATGCCTCAGCTTGCTTATATAAGGCAGTTTCGCACACAAGCAGATGTTTATTTCGGCACTCGTATTTCACACTGAAGCTGCTGTAACTTCACAATTATTCTGCCCAAAAAAACTTGTTTCTCTACAAATGTGAGGTTAATTCACATGATGTAAAAGTTGTGAAAGCAGGACGAAGCCCGACTGCTGAAAATACAGGAGCATCCAACCTGAGCTGTAATAAACAATTATGTTGATTAAATCTTTACTGTTGGAATGACTAACAATCAATATTGTGAAATACCCCTGCAATTTTAGAGAACTATAATAGATTCTGTTATTTATTCTACATTTCTATAATGATTGCTGTGTTTTAAAGCTGAATTTTCAGCATTCTTCCAGTCTTGCAGATTACTCCAGATCACCTTTGAGTTCACATTATTCATAATATCCTTCTAAAGTTGTCATTTTATTAATCCTGAGAATTAATCAGACTTAATTGATAACATTTAACATGGCTGTGGTTATGATTTGTTTGATCTGTGGTGCATTAAACACTTATATAACCTATATAGTAGCAGCAAAGTAGAGTCAATCTGTCCAATTGCAGCAAAGTAGAGTCATCTGACCAACAGGAGCAGAGTAGGGTCAATCCATTCAATCGAAGTACAGTCAATCTGTCAAATCGGAGCAGAGTAGAGTCAATCTGTCCAATTGGAGCAAAGTAGGGTCATCTGACCAATCGGAGCAGAGTAGAGTAGAGTCAATCTGTCCAATTGCAGCAAAGTAGAGTCATCTGACCAACAGGAGCAGAGTAGGGTCAATCCATTCAATCGGAGTAGAGTCAATCTGACCAATCAGAGTAGAGTAGAGTCAATCTGTCCAATTGGAGCAAAGTAGGGTCATCTGACCAATCGGAGTAGAGTAGAGTAGAGTCAATCTGTCCAATTGCAGCAAAGTAGAGTCATCTGACCAATCGGAGCAGAGTAGGGTCAATCCATTGAGTCGGAGTAGAGTAGAGTCAATCTGTCAAATCGTAGCAGAGTAGAGTCAATCTGTCCAATTGGAGCAAATAAGGGTCATCTGACCAATCGGAGCAGAGTAGGGTCAATCCATTCAATCGGAGTAGAGTAGAGTCAATCTGTCCAATCAGAGTAGAGTAGAGTCAATCTGTCCAATTGGAGCAAAGAAGGGTCATCTGACCAATCGGAGCAGAGTAGGGTCAATCCATTCAATCGGAGTAGAGTAGAGTCAATCTGTCCAATCAGAGTACAGTAGAGTCAATCTGTCCAATTGCAGCAAAGTAGAGTCATCTGACCAATTGGAGCAGAGTAGGGTCAATCCATTCAATCGGAGTAGAATAGAGTCAATCTGTCAAATCGGAGCAGAGTAGAGTCAATCTGTCCAATTGGAGCAAAGAAGGGTCATCTGACCAATCGAAGCAGAGTATAGTAAATCTGTCCAATCAGAGTGGAGTAGAGTCAATCTGTCCAATCGGAGCAGGGTAGGGTCATTTGACCAATCGGAGTAGAGTCAGTCTGTCTAATTAGAGTATAGTCAATCTGTCCAATCGTAGTAGAGTAGGGTCAATCTGTCCAATCAAAGCAAAGTAATGTCATCTGACCAATCGGAGTGGAGCAGATTCAGTCTGTTCTATCAGAGCAAAGTAGGATCATCTGACCAATCGGAGTAGAGTCAATCTGACCAATCAGAGCAGAGTAGGGTCATCTGACCAATCGGAGCAGAGTAGAGTCAATCTGTCCAATCAGAGTAGAGTAGAGTCAATCTGATCAATCAGAGTAGAGTCAATCTGTCCAATCAGAGCAAAGTAGAGTCATCTGACCAATTGTAGCTGAGTACAGTCAATCTGTCCAATAAGAGCAAAGAACAGTCAATCTGACCAATTGGAGTAGAGTCAATTTGTTCAATGGGAGAAGAGTAGAGTCAATCTGTCCAATCAGAAAAGAGTAGGGTCATCTGATCTGACCAATAGGAGCAGAGTAGAATCAATCTGTCCAATCAGAAAAGAGTAGGGTCATCTGATCTGACCAATAAGAGATGAGTAGAGTCAATCTGTCCAATCAGAAAAGAGTAGGGTCATCTGATCTGACCAATTGGAGCAGAGTAGAGTCAATCTGTCCAATCAGAAAAGAGTAGGGTCATCTGATCTGACCAATAGGAGCAGAGTAGAGTCAATCTGTCCAATCAGTGAAGAGTAGGGTCATCTGATCTGACCAATAGGAGCAGAGTAGAGCCAATCTGTCCAATTGGAGCAGAGTAGTCTCTGTAAAAGGTCTCTTTTTCTCATTTGTCTCGTGTGTTAGTATTGTTATTGAGAGGCACATATTTACATCATTGCATTCTGTCTGCATATAAAGAGAAGACCACTCTTCATGTAAATAAAATGTTTTGTTATTGCCCTTTGCAAAGAACAAAATGAATGAGTCTTTAATCCGACTGCTAGAGTAATACTTTTAAAGAGTTATTAGTGGACGAATCTAACTGGAGCAGATAAACATTCTGTACATCAGCAAGAACAGCAGAAGCGTCGCACCGTTCAAACCAAATTGCATTACACTTTCCCTGAAAAGACTCCACCCGGCGCACTTTCCTCCATTCTTTGTGTACGTTATTTCAGTAATGCACGGCGCATCTCACATTCGGAGGGCGCATGTTGTTGTGAACTCATGTGGGCAAATCAAATTCATTCGTCACATTGATTTGCTGGCAGTATCTCAGCCGTACAGCAAGAGAGAATCATCAAACTCCACGCTGTGATCCGGTTACAAGACTCTGAAAAGTCCATCAGAAAGCAGTGTATATCGGCTACGGTGCGCATGCGGGATCACTTTTAGGGTTTTTATCTCTCCGTCCATGCCTGCGTCTGCTGCTTTCTCCTCCTGTTCTCGCCGTTAAAAAAAAAAGTGCGTCTCATTCAGTCTAATTGCAGCCATTGAAATGGAATAGAGACCGGTTTGTTTACTAGCGTCTGCGGCTGCTTAGCATTCAGAGAGTGAAACCAGTCGTCTTCACAGACAGCTCAAGGTTTACCTAAAGCAACTCCCACTAATTTACATTTATGTTTTGCCTTGTTATTTCCATATCCGCTGCCAGGGATGTGAGGGGACATCAATCACGCTCTTTTTCTCGCCTGTAATAAGGTTTGCCGGCTGAAAGTATATAGGGAGGATTGATGGAAGCGTTTGAAAACTTCAGATGTAGGAAGCGCTGTCTGGAATTAGCTAATTATTCAGCAGAACGTGGCTCTGCGTTTACAGGTTTACAGGCGTTTTCATTACCGTCTTCAGTCTGGAGCGGAGAGTTTCTTCAATTCTGGGTGGTTTCAGCCTTGTAGGCATCAGAATTATTCCCCCTCCTGAATATTTCTTTTCCCCAAATTCTGTTTAACGAAGAGACGATGTTTTCAACACGTTTAAACATTCATTCATTCATTTTCCTTCGGCTTAGTCCAGGGGTGTCCACACTCTGTTCTGGAGGGCCGGTGTCCTGGAGAGTTTAGCTCCAACCCTAATCAAACACACCTAAACCAGCTAATCAAGCTCTTACTAGGTATGCTAGAAACTTCCAGGCAGGTGTGTTGAAGCAAGTTGGAGCTAAACTCAGCAGGACACCTGCCCTCCAGGACCGACTTTGCACACCTCTAGCTTACGCCGTTTATTCATCAGTGGTCACCACAGTGGAATGAACCACCAACCATTCCAGCATATGTTATACACAGCGGATGCCCTTCTAGCTGCAACCCAGTACTAGGAAACACCCATACACACTCATTCACACACACACTCATACACTACAGCCAATTTAGTTCATCAGTTCCCCTATAGCGCATGTGTTTGGACTGTGGGGGAAACCGGAGCACCCGGAGGAAACCCACACCAACACGGGGAGAACATGCAAACTCCACACAGAAACACCAACTGATCCAGCTGGGACTCAATTCAGCAACCTTCTTGCTGTGAGGCCACAGTGCTACCCATTGCACCACCGTGCCGCCTGCAGACATACATCATAGCTTTGTTGTTTATTTAGAAAAGCTGGCACAGCGCACCTGCGTATATACTACATCAATCTGTTCTCGCGCTCCGCCATCTCACGATATGAGTAAATATATAACAAATAAACTCTGCTTGCCGTAGTTTACACAGTGCTGCTGGGCAATATGCATTGATATGGCTTTATTATACATGGTATGTGGTTTAGTTTGATAGGTTAGCTGTATAGGTTTTTGTTAAAGAGAAAGAGAGATCACATCACACATACGGTTCATCCACTCACCTCTTCCAGTGCATTTTTCCCTGTTTTTTGTTCTCCTCTTTGATTCAACTATGGTTTCCCAGCAACCCCAAAGCCTTCCTTTATATATATATATATATATATATATATATATATATATATATATATATATATATATATATATATATATATATATATATATATATATATAATTATTTTTTTAGGGGTATTCCATCTTTATTATGACAGGACAGTAGAGAATTCAGACAGGAAAGCATTGGGAGCAGAAGAATCCTCAAAGGACCTCAAGCCAGGAATTGAACTCGGGTCGCCATGAGCACATTGGTGCTATACATCAGCGCACAGTACCACCAGGCTACTGGCGCCGACCCTCAAAGCCTTCCTTACTCTGTCTTTCCATCTGTTCAACTCTCCTTTTTTGCAGAGGATCTGCCTTTTAATATCCGAAGCGGACATGACAACAAGCGACATCTCTATTCTTCTCTTCTATTCATTTTTTCGGCGTGACACTATTTTAATATTTATAAATGCAGACTCTTGGTCACGTGAAAATATCCCCAAACTGTTTCTGTATTCAGTAAGTTCACACATACAATTAATGTCACATGGTTATCTCATTTTTATTTATTTTTATATGGTAGTACGTCGCATGCACTCAACTAGGTTAGGCAAGGTGAGTGGCTCGATGGCTCAGTGGCGGCTGAGAAATGCTTATTATTGAAACATCTTATTATTGTATGAAATGACCTTTAGGTTTAAATTAATTAACATTTCTGTGTATTTAAAATTCCACATTTGTGTCTTTAAAGGCGAGTAATTAATCTATTTTATACTAACTCTGTGTTTTAGCTTAGTATGTAGTTAAAGCAGGCCTTTACTCTCATTATAATGCCAACTGAAGAATTATTGCAATTCAATTAAACTCAAATTGGCATTAGACTATAAAAACCTGAATATTTACACATAAAGAGAGCTCTGCGAGTGCGTCTGCACTGAGGTGAATGCTTTAGTCCTGTTTCATTCAAATCTTTGCCAAAGGGCATATGAAATATATATTCCTCGCCCTGAGCAAAGCCTGAATATGGATGTCTTTTATTTTCAGATGTGTCTCAGATACTGTTGAGAAGCGCACGGTGTGTCGGTGGGCAGAAACGCTTCTTCACTATGAATAATGAGTGGTTGATTCAACGGAGCATTTTTGCTTCTCTTTGACCAAATAAAACAGGTTTGGGTCGCTTGTGGAGAAAACTACCTGTATATGATGGATCTGTTGATACGATTGCAGACTCGAGAGACAAAACAAGCCACTTCAGCAGAACTGCTCCAGCAAATCAACATTTAGATCAACTGCATAAAAGATGAAGGAAGAGAAATACGGGAACGACTCCACAGATGCCAGCCGGGAGATCCTTCTCTTGTCTCAATAGTGGTGCATTTCTCCTACACAAACTCAATCTGCATGCTGATATCGTTGTATGGTGGCTCTGTTTACTGGGACAATCCTAAAAACATGATACGTATTAAATCTGTTAATAGAGAACGAGAAATATCGCCAACAATCAAGCCATAAGTCAACTCGCGTACCTCCTAACCCAATGTCCCAATGGCAGATCCAATGGGTTTTCTTTGGCATTGCATGTGACCAAGTCGCAGGTCAGAGATCCCCAAACTCATGCATTGGTGCACAACAATAACAACATCTAAGCAACGTGTTTGCATCATGCATTATCATGCATTCACATCGACATGAATGAAATGCAGTGTATTGTTTTGACCAGCCATATCAAGCAATAGCAAAAGCAGAAGTCTATTTGTACTCTCATACCTGTAGGATTATTTTTACTTCTGATTGTTCCACTCATCTCAATGATACAGTATTTCATCCCACACATATTCAATTTACATAATGTAACCTCATAACCCAATGTACCAGCAGAGTTTGATTCAAATGAACAATGCATGAGACAAACTTGCAGGTCAGTGTTCCCTGAACTCATGCATTGGTGCACAACATCTAAGCAACATGTTTGCATCCTCCATTATCATGCATTCACATTGGAGTCAATAAAATGCAGTGCATTGTCTTGACCAGCCATATAAAAAGCAATATCAACAGCAATCACTTCAGTTCTAGAACTCCCTTTACTCTTTCATTCCTAGTTTTTTTTTCTTGTGATTTTTCCACTCATCTCAATGATACAGTATTTCATCCCACACATATTTAATCTACATAATGCAACCTCACAACCCAGTGTACCAGCCGAAGTTTGACTCAAATGAACATTGCATGACACAAACTAGCAGGTCCTCAAACTTCTGCACTGGTGCACAGCAGTAAACACATCTAAGCAACATGTTTGTATCATGCATCATCATGCATGTGAATGAAACGTATTGTCTTGACCAGCCATGTTAAAAGCTACCACTTCAGTTCCAGAAGTGCATTTGTTCTCTCATTCCTCTAAGATAAATGTTTTCCAGATTATTCCACTCATCTCAATGACAGTATTTCATCCCACACATACTCAATCTGCATACTGCAACCTCATAACCCAGTGCACCAGCAGAAGTTTGGCTCAATTGGGCCTTTAGATGTACAATACCCAGGTAGCGAAGAAATTTTGGCCCAGATTTGGCATAAATCTGGCACAGCAGGCATTCATCCGGCAGTGGCATACAGCATGGGCCAAACATGGGCCTGGTTTGGCAGAGGTGGCACCGTCTATAAGGCGGCACACAATACTTGGGCCAGATGTAAAATGTAGTATTTGGCCCAGATGTTCATAATTTATATATGGGCCATGTGAGTCTGGCCTATCTTGACCCATAAAAAACACATTTATATTATTTTCAAATAACAATAAAAAATTCTACCTATCAGGTCGCTTCGAGGAAAGGCACGCCCATAGCACACCTAAAGTGCAATGATTTATGGGTTTATCAATTTCATTGCAGTCGTGACACACCAACATATCTGGCCCAGTTCAGGCTCAGTTATGGGTTATTAACTTGGCTAAGACTTGGCCCAGATTTGGTCCATGTTTGGCTCTTGTCTGGAAGCACAGACTTGGTCCAGTCATGTACTGTAATTCACTGCGGCATGTGGGCCAAGCAAAAGCTGATTGTGTGGGCCAGAGCTGGGGCAGAGATATTTTGCTATGTGGGTAACCCACACGTCAGAGTTTCTCACACTCATGCATTGGTGCAAAGCAACAGAAATCTATAAGCAACTTGCTTGCATCATGCAGTTAAATGGATCTGAATGAAATGCACAGTGTAGTGTGACCAGCTTACTAAAGCAACAGTTAAAACAAGAGTTTTACTCTCCCTCAAGTTTATTTGTTCTCTCGTTCCTTCAGGACTTTTTTCCACTCATTTCAATGGCAGAGCATGCCATCTCACACATACTCAATTTACATAATGCAAACCTCATAACCCAATGTACAAACAGATATTTGGCTCGAATGGTCTTTGCATAATATAAACTTGCAGGTCAGATTTTCCTAAACTCTTGGTACACAGCAAAAAATAAATAAAAATCTAAGCAGCATGTTTATGTTAACATGTTAACATCTAAGCAACATTATCATGCATTTCAAGAGTTCACACTTAGCTGATGATCAATCAAAAGCTCGTTTGGCATGCTGTCCCGGGAGAGAGCCCCGAGCTCAAGGGATCCTCGAGCCCGTGGCTTCCTCCCGTTTGCAGATCGAGAGGGG
Source organism: Danio aesculapii (assembly GCF_903798145.1). Taxonomy (NCBI): domain Eukaryota; kingdom Metazoa; phylum Chordata; class Actinopteri; order Cypriniformes; family Danionidae; genus Danio; species Danio aesculapii. The sequence continues at coordinate 73,535,810 of NC_079439.1, forward strand.
AGCCTGAGCTCGGTGGATCTCAGAACTCCCCGTCTGCAGTAGCTAAGGGAACACGTGAGGAAAAAAGGGGGCTAGACAAATGCTTGTTATGCATGATGTATATATTTGGATGGTTTGAGGAAACCGGAGAACCCGGGAAAAACCCACGCGGACACGGGGAGAATGTACGAACTCCTCACAGAAACACCTACCGACCTGGCAGGACCAGGGCTGGCAGTGTTCTTGCTGTGGGGCTAACAGTGCTAACCACTGGGCCTCCGTGCCGCCCGATCTATAGTGAAGGAGGAGAATGGGGAGGAAGGGGGGTTTCTTCCAAACGAAGATAAAGTGGACTGAAGACTGTGGTTATTTATAGTAGCTTATGGCTCATGTGATTGGATGATACTGATTAGCTTAATACGAGACTGGCTGTGATCAATCATAAGCACGTGATCCTCTCGAAATTAGTTTAGAAATAAACCTCACTTAAATGGAAGCGAATGAAACACAATGTGAAGTCATTTGAAACAATAGTTCAATCAATTAATCCAGTTTGACTCTCCCTCATTTATTTGATCTCTCATTCATAGGATTTCTTACAGATTCTCCCACTCATCTCAATGACAGTATTTCATCCCACACATACTCCATCTGCGTAATGCAACCTCCTAACCCAATGTACCAGCACAAGTCTGACTCAAACGGGTCTTTAGATGAGATAAACTCTCAGGTCAGAGTTCCCCAAACTCATGCATTGGTGCACAGCAATAACAACATCTAAGCAACATGTTTGCATTATCCATTATCCTTCATTTAAATGGAAGTGAATGAAACACAGTGTAGAGTAACTTCTATAGCAATAGCTAAAGCAAGCACTCCAGTTCGACAAGTTTTGCTCTCCCTCATGTTTGTGTTCTCTCACTCCTTAAGGATTTCTCTCTGACTTTCACACCACTCGTCTCAATGGCACAATATTTCCTCCCACACATAATCAATCTAGAAAATGCAACCTTCTAACCTAACATACCAGCAGGTTTTGCTCAAATGGGTCTTGACACAAACTCTCAGATCAGAGTTCCCTGAACTCATGCATTGGTGCACAGCAATACAAACATCCAAGAAACATGTTTGCATCATGCATTGTCATTCATTCAAATGGAGGTGAATGCAACACAAGGCGTAGTGACTAGCATTACAAAGCAATAGCTTTTCCCTCCAGTTCCACAATATTTACTTTCAAGTTTATTTGTTCTTTCATTCCTTTAGGATTTCACTTCCCTGCTGAAAAATCCAGCTTAAACCAGCCTTGGCTGGTTGGCTGGTTTTAGCTGGTTGACCAGCCTGGTTTTAGAGGGGTTTTGGCCATTTCCAGGCTGGTTTCCAGCCATTTCCAGTCTGGTCTTAGCTGGTCAGGCTGGAAAATGACCAGCTAAATCCAGCTAAAACCAGCTTGACCAGCCTGGTTTAAGATGGACATAGCTGGTTTTGGCTGGGCTCCCAACCTGGCTAGGTGGTCAAGCTGGTTTTAGCTGGTCATTTTCCAGCCTGACCAGCTATGACCAGGCTGGAAATGGCTGGAAACCAGCCTGGAAATGGCCAAAACCCCTCTAAAACCAGGCTGGTCAACCAGCTAAAACCAGCCAACCAGCCTAGGCTGGTTTAAGCTGGATTTTTCAGTAGGGTTGATCTTTTATAACACTCATCTCGGTGATACAATCTAGATAATGCAACCTCCTAACCCAACATACTAGCAGAAGTTAGGCTCGAATGGGACAGATCAGAGTTCCCCAAACTCATGCATTGGTGCACAGCAGTAAAAGTCTCTAAGCAACACGATTGCATCATGCATTATCATGCATTCACAATGTAGTTTTGTGACACTTCTTAACTATCTTTGTAGTTCTATTAATATTCACATTCAACATGCAATCTATTGTGGGTAATATTAGCCATTAGAGGATCTGCACTGCACATTTCTGGGTAAATTTGGAATACTCATTTCAACTTATTGGGCTCTATTTTGACAATCTAGGTGCAAAGTCCAAAGTGCAGGGCGCAAAAGCATTAAGGGCATGTAAGAATCCACTTTTGCTATTTTAGAGATGGAAAAATCCGCTTTGCACCGCAGTGCATGGTCTAACAGGGTTGAGCTTATTCTCTTAATGAGTTGTAGGTGTGTTTTGAGAATAAGCTAGTCAGAGTCTCGTCTCACATTCCCTTTAAGAGTCAGTTTAGTCGCGCCATGGTGCATTTGCTAATTACATGGCGACTTTGTAAGTGTAAAAACTGAACGCTTTACTAGAGAGAAAACAGTTAAACAGAGCATCTGCAGCGCGAGGATAAAGAACGAGCCTCCTCCATTCAGCCTCTTTACTTTACTTTTACTCTTTACTCCTTTACTTTGGTGGATAAGGAAATGTTGTACACACTCTACCGAAGACATCCACTAGCCTACATATTTAATTTAGTTTGTTAAGCACAAAAATTTATTTAAAACTATTTCTAAATTCAGTTCTAATCTCCAGCAATTTAATAAATAATTAAAAGTTATATCCAAATACACATGCTATGCTCCATATGGTCCAAAACCTGACAGGTGGACAAATCTAAGCTAGTTTTTAATAAACCAAATCTAAATATGCATATCATAAATAATACTGCTAATAATAATAACATCACACAGATGCAGATGGTCATGAATAAACTGGAAAAAGCCCCCCGAGATGCAGAAGTCATGGAGGCAGTGGTGTTTATATTTATGTAGAAAATTATAATTAATCCTTTAATTGTTTTCATCTGTAAAGATATTTGTGTATTGCTGATCATCCTGTGTGTATTCAGCAGTGTGTAAGCATTTGGACCTGCATAGGCTCATAACTAACGCAATCTGTGCTGGATTTTAGACCTGCTTTTAGTTGGTCAATGGCGTGGTCTATTTCAGTTCCTCAGAATAGCAACACACCAGTAATGCGCCTTAGCACACCTCCTTTATAGACCAGCACACCCATGAGTCCACAAATTGGTGCAAGTGGATTTGCTATTTAAACAATGTCGCACAAAATGGGAAAATTACTATTGCGCTGGTCTGAAAATAGCCATACACACGTCTTGCGCCTTATTGAGCTGGGTGTATGATAAGGCCCAAAGTGTAGTGTGACCAACCGTCTGAAGCAATAGCTGAAGCAATCATTTTTTACTTTCTCTCAAGTTTATTTGTCCTTTCATTCCTTTAAGATTTCTCTCTAACTTTCCCACTCGTCTCAATGACTCAATCTAGATAATGCAACCTCCGAACCCAACACGCCAGCACTGTGTTTTGGCTCACATGAGACTTTAGATGGCACAAACTCACAGGTCAAGAGTTCCCGGAGCTCATGCATTGGTGCACAGCAGTAGAAACCTCTAAGCAACATGTTTGTGTTCACCACTCTCATGCATTCACATGGAAGTCAATGAAACACAGCGTAGTGTGACCAGCCGTCTGAGGCAATAGCTCAAGCAATCAATCCAAGTTCCACAAGTTTTACTCTCCCTCAAGTTCATTCGCTCTCTCATTCCTTTAGGATGGATTTTCTTCTGATTTTGCTCTTGCTATTGACACGTTCCTGCCCTCCATCAAGCGTAACCCAGGCTTAAGAAGTAATTTAGCAGTAAGACTGAGCAGAATGAAAATACAGCGCTGGTCAAACGGCGCTCTGTTCAGGCTCAATGGGCCGACGCTATTAATAAAGCTTTGCCTGTCACACGCTGAGTGTCTAGTTTGAAATTATTTTGAGAGATGTCGTCTGTATCTATTAATCCGAATAAATCTGCCTCCATCTCAGTCAATCAAACGCCGCGGCCCTGACACCAATGGAGTGTTAGATGGACTGCGCAGATGTCTGCCGGTGTCAGAGGTGGAGGCAGTACATCAATACTTGACTGTTCTCATTCCGGAGAGAGGAGGATGTGTATGCCGTTTGGATTTCCATGTGTTTGATCTGTTCGGTTTTGTCTAGTGGGTAAAATACAGATCGTTTGTGAATGGCCTGTTAGTGTCTACTTGAAGAATAGGAAGGTAATTTGGTGCACCTGACTCCATTTGGTGTCTGTCCTTTCAGCTCGGTGACTAAAGGATGCAATTTGCAACAACAAGGTCACTGGTTAAATTCTAAAGCGATCCATAAACTCAATAAAGGTAGATATGCTTTATGTTTCAGACTAAATTTACTGTCATACTGTCACTAAATAAGATTATTACATTCTTATTGCATATACTTTAGGCGTTTTTTATTTACCACTCACGTTGTCTTGAATTCTGCATATACCATTCGCCATTTGGGTCATAAATGAGCCGCCTTTACTAAACCTCTAAAATAAAAAAAGTTTATTTAATTTCATTCATTTTTCTTCGGATTAGTCTCTGATTTATCAGGGGTCGCCACAGTGGATTGAACCGCCAAATGTTTTACACATCGAATGCCCTTCCAGCTGCAATCCAGTACTGGGAAACACCCATACACTCTCATTCTCACACACACACTCATATACTACGGCCAATTTAGTTCATCAATTCCCCTATAGCGCATGTTTTTGGACTGTGGAGGGAAACCCACACTCATTTGACATAGTTTTGGACTTGTGTGAATTGTTTAATGCAAGTATCAGGAGATGGAAAGACATTTGCTGAATAAACTCAGACGTACACTTTAAATAAAATATCCATAAATTAGCAGTTTTCTGTACTTTATGATTCGTGTTTTTATTTTTCCCTATTTATTTCTGCTTTTGAGTTGCATTATGGGATCTTGATCTTTCTTCCCACAACTTTTAACCTTAAAAATGTTGTAAAAAGTGACTTTTATGAACATTTTTAATAGTGTACAGTGCTGTATTGTCTGTGTTGGTGTTGTAAATTACGCTACACAAACCTTGTAATAAACTGCAGCACTGCTAGTTTACAGACTTATTTCTAGGGATGGCTGACGTGAAAATTATGTTTGACACAGTCTCGAGATCCCAAAGCGGAAGTGATTTGAAACACTGCACCAAACATAAGCCGAAAGACCCAGGTCATGTGACTAAAGTGTTTAGAAACACCTGGTCACGTGACTAAAGCGATTCAAAGCATCGATCAGCTCAGAAGCGTTTCGAGACCTGGCAAATCTGCATTTCACTGACAGGGACAAAAGAAACTTCTGTTTCATAGAGCCTAATACATGCATGTACACGATGTTACTGTGCTCCCAATGGATTTTGGGTTCGAATCCCGACTTGTACAAATACTCAGAATTCATGATTTTATTTATTTTAATCATGTTACTGTTTTATGGTGTACTCTAGATAGGATACAGCTGTGGATACGCCATCAATTTAGTATAACCCCGCCGGTCCTACACCACCCAACACGCTCCGAGCTGGTATCGAACCGGCGACCTTCCACATGAAAATCAGTTGCTCTAACAAGGAGACTAAAGACCATGGACTCTAGTGTCATTCGCTAGAGCACCTTTAGAGGTCAGAGGAGTGAGGTTTACTAGCTGGCCTCCTATACAGCTAGCTTCCCCTAAATCTCACTCCCATCCGGGTCACGGCACCAATGTAACCCCGCCAGTCCTATGCCACCCAACCCGCTCCGAGCTGATATTGAACCACTGACCTTCCGCATGGGAGTCGGTTCCTCTACCAAGGAGGCTAAAGACCATGGCCTCTAGCGTCTGTCGGTAGAGCACCTTTACTCTGCGTTCACACCGAAAGCGGTGAGAGCATCCAAGGTCGCTCTGGCTGCCCTGGCGACAACGCTGTCTGCCTTCAGCTCCGGCGGCGAGAGCGACAAAATTTGCTACATTGATCTCGTAATTTAAGGGGCCGTTGCAGCAAATCAGTTACATTCCTGCATAAAACATGCTGTCTAGCATGAAAATGTTGCACATTTCTTATCAAATTCATTTAACAATGGAAGATCAAGTTGCATGTGGTGTGGCTTTGCTCCACTTAATTATCCAATGTGTCCATATGTCTGAAATATCCTGAAGCAGCTATACTGTTTTGTACTGTCGCATGAGATTCCCCCTTTTTTAAAGATAAATACTGTATATATATAACATTAATGCACATCAGTAACTCGCCAGTAACTTATTTAATGTGTGTTCCTGTAAGAAAACACTGGAAATAACTGGAAATAATCAAACCCTTGGGAACAACTGTGGTCGGAGCCAAAGTTCACAGGTCTGTGTTCTCTGAACTCCTCTCAAGCGCTGGACTTCTTCATTCTGATTGCTTGCTGCCGAACCGCGTCATAGCTCATTACCATAAAGTTGACTTGATTTCAACTCTCCTCGATGCTCACGCTGGCGAAGACCTGCTGCGCTGCTTCTCGCCGATTATCGCCACCGGCTCTCATTGAAAATTTATGACTTCCGGGTACTTTGATGCTCTCACCGCTTTGGGTGTGAATGTACGGTTAGAGGTCAGAGGATGAGGTTTACGTGTAGCACTTACTAGCTGGCCTTCGTTACATTAGCATCATTTTTGTAACCCTGTAAAACAATAATTCATATTTTTACAGTACTGTGATGGTTGGGTTTAGGTTTCGGATAGACTTTACTAAAATACAATGGGAAATTTAATAAATAATATAAATAATTTGTGTTAACTTCTGGCCACAACCGTGTCTGACCAACAACAGCCCTGTTTTATGACCAAAACAAGACATATTTATTCATATGTGTTTATTCAGATGTCAGACCAATGTTGAAAGAAAACAATACAAGAACAGAGCACTTCAAACTGGTATTAAGCATTTCAAAATAGCTGTATCAACCTGGATTCGAACCCGTTATCCCTGCATGGTAGTCAGGAAGCCTCACCGCTCCACTAAATCATTTGAAGGTTCCAATCTACAAAATGGGGTTTGACACCTTAATTTGCTCAACTGTTCTTTGCTGAAGCTGTTCCAGTGCAATACTTAATAAATGACCACTAGGTGTCACTGTAGAGTGCTACAGTTTCGAAGCTTCGACACATTTGCTTCGACTTTTTCAGTGTTTCATGAAGCCTCGCTTTGCCCATCACTACTTATTTCTCTAGATATTATTTATCATACAATATATTACTTCAATAAGATGTCAATAAAACTTAAACGGTACCACTTAATGTTAATGGTCCATTTGAGTATTAGTAGACTGTCTGCTTAATATCTGCTGATTCTGCTCCTTCTACAGACGTTTAACTGGCTATAAGAAACTTTGTAAGTGCATGTCAACTTACACTAACCCTAACCTAACAGTCTACTTATAATCTAATGAGAATTAGTTAGCATGTAGAGGCAACGTCAGTTAAATTCAACAAACGGACCGTCAAAATAAAGTGTGACCACTTAAACTGTAGAGTTGATTTTTCAACATCAGAAGTGGACAGAGCAGAGATCAACATCCCATAATGCAATTCACAACGGTAAATAAACCCAAAACATCACAAAATGAATCAAACCTTTCTTACAGTGTAGCAAACAGTTCACCCATGTGCTCCAATATGTTCATACCTGTCAACCCTCCCGTTTTTCCTGGGATTCTCCCGTATTTTACATCTCCCGTGCTACAGTGCTATCATCCCGTAAAGGTATTTTTCTGTATTTCTCCTGTATTTTCAGTCTGTCTCTGAAGGGTGGCAAATAAACATTAAAGAGTTGATCCTCTCTATACGCAACCTATACCGCCGAACCACCAGGGGCCGCCCTTGCTCTTAAATGCGAATCTGTTCTGTGCTTTCGTTTGTTTAGGCATAAAAAAACTCTGAAATTAATATAAAAACAGCAGGATTCCCTTTCATTTCATAACAGGTGCCGTCTCCCCTTCATATGCAATCCTCAAAACAGTCATATAGCGGTACGTGACTGTCAGCTGACACACTCCATAGTGATAAACAGACGCTGCTTCCCAAACGGATTCTGTACACAAGATTTGAAGCAGAGTGAAAGTCTGGGTTTTGGGTGCGTGTTTGAACAGACATATACACATAAATAATAATAATAATAATAATAACATCTAAAGATGTCGACCTTGGTGGGGTTTTTATAACGTTAGATCCGTGCACTTTTAAAGTGACACCTGATATTTATTGTAATGAAGAGAAAAAAAATGTAAATAGAGTTTCATTTGCTGCTCTTTAATCAGAATGTGTGAGTTACAGTGAGGAAACGGCTAATGAGATTTGATAGCTTGATTCTGTAACGCTCGTCTTTAAATCAACGGGATACACAAGAAAAAAAATAAAAAAATGGTTCAATTCTCTAGTTCCTGTTTACAAATTTTATCATGGATTGATAAAGGTTACACAGTTCTCTGAAAATGTCCTTACATTCAAACAAAAAAAACAAACAAACAACATTCGTACAATAACACAATACAAAAAATGGTGAATCCCCGTGTGTGTGTGTGTGTGTGTGAGTGTAAAGTCCAAAAGTCTGTGGATGTGTACGTGCAAAATGGTTCGCGCTCACCCCAAAGTTTGAGTCCAAATAATTGGAACCATGCCTTGTTGCTGTACGGTAAAGGTCCTCCTAGGATAGTCTTGACTGTGGTCCTGCAAGACTAATGAGTCCTAAAAGAGCAAAAAATCCACGCAAAACAATTGTCCTTTGCCCACGAATCAAAAAGAAAAATACAAGGTAGTTTTGGCAAACACCTCACTCCATGTGCTCCTCTGGCTTCTTCAGATGTCACCTTGAGCAGTGTCCATGTGCCCACTATCTCCCCCTTGTGGTGTGTATGTTATGTTAATGTGTATTTATGGAAAAAAACAGCAACAGTTGGAACAGGAAATAGATTAGACACATTCACTTCCCCTCATCACTTCAAAATAAAAGACTATAAAATAAGACCATTACTCAATATATATTTGGGCTACAAAAAAACTAAGTGTGAGTATGCTGAACTGCATGGCCAATTCACACATTTAATGAATTTTTCAGTCAGCATAACTCAATTATGTGGCAGCGCTACATAGACCCCCCCCCCCCCCCCCAGCCGGCATCTCGGAGGAAGAACGACCATAAAAGCGTTTTAAATTAACCACATTAAAACAATCAGTTCTTGGTGGATCACCCCATGATATAGAGTAATTTATTGGCCCTTTTCTCTTAGTAATCACCCCAGGTCCTTCCCACTTCGGAGCTAATTTGGAGGTGAATTTACTGACTGCACTGGATATAGGATGAGTTTTAAACCAAACTAAGTCACCCACCTTAAATTGTACATCTTTCCTTTTAAGATTGTAGTACTTAGCTTGTTTAGCCTGGTTCATCCTCATTCTACGCACAACCTCCTGTTGAAGGTGGTGTTGTCGATCCAGTACAGTGTATGATGGTTGATCAGGTGATGGAGGCAAATGTATGAGTCTTTCCAGAGGTCCATGGATCTGACGTCCTACCATAAGCTCCGCTGGGGTGCAACGAGTTGTCTCCTGTTGAGCAGTGTTGATAGCATACCTCAACTCGGGCAACCACTTGTCCCAGTTCTGGTGTTGTTGGCCTACATAGGAAGCGATCATGGTTTTTAGAGTCCTATTTACCCTCTCAGTCAGATTGCTTTGTGGATGGTAAGCAGTAGTTAGTTTTTGTATGCAGCCCCAGGATTTACACACATCAGCCAAGATGGAAGAAGTAAATTGTGGACCTCTGTCTGAAACTAAATACTTTGGGACACCCCATCGGGTAAAGATTTCCTCTTTGAGAATCTTTGCAATCTTTTGGGTCTTACTGTCTCTCAAGGGGAATAATTCTGTCCACTTTGTAAAGTAGTCCACAATCACAAGAATGTAAGCATTTCTGTTCTTGCTTATGGGGAACGGTCCCATCAGGTCAGTTCCTAGAGTGTGTCCTGGTTCAGTAATTAAATTACTCTGCAAAAGTCCAGAGGGTTTACTGTTACTGGGCTTGTACTGCTGACAGAGCTTACAATTTTTAACATAGCTCCAGACCTCTTTTCTTACAGATGGCCACCATGCCACTTCCAAGATCTTCAGAAGAGTTTTTAGTTGACCCAAGTGACCAGCTAGTGGATTATCATGGAAGTAGTGAAGAAAGTTCTTAGTGAGTTCTTCAGGTACCACAAGCTGATACTTATTCCCTTCACCTTTTAGGGGAACTTTTCTGTACCAAATACCCTGAATATTCTCAAAGGTAATGGCTTGATCTTTGGCAGCACAGCGTGATGGAGTGGATGTTAACTGGAGTAAAGCTTTATCATCTTGTTGAGCTTTTTGTATTTCATCCAGACTGATAGGCAACTCTGATGCAGTTGTTGAAGTGATGGAAAGACAAGGGTTAGGTACTGACTCACCAGCTCTGGACAGAGCGTCAGGTACCAAGTTTACACACCCTTTACGGTGTTGAACTCTAAAGTCAAACTGCTGCAGCCTCAGGGTCCAGCGTGTCAGACGAGAAGAGGTCTTTGGGCAATTAAATGCCCAAGTCAATGCAGAATGATCTGTGAAAACATCAAAAGGCATCCCTTCCAAGTAATGTCTCCACTTTTCTACTGCCCAGACCACCGCCAAACATTCTTTCTCTGATGTACTATAGTTCTTCTCCGCTGGAGACAGAGTCCTTGAAGCATAGGCGATTACTTTCTCCTGGTTGTCACAAGTTTGAGTGAGTACAGCTCCTAGTCCCACATCACTAGCATCTGTGTGTATCTGGAAAGGCTTAGTAGTGTCTGGTTGTGCAAGTATAGGTGCATGTTGTAAGGATTGCTTCAGAGCATTCACACTTGATTGACATTCCTCATTCCAATCCCATCTCACTCCTTTTTTCTTCAACTGATTTAGGGGAGCGGTGATATCAGCAAAATGAGGAATATAGCGATGATACCAACCTGCTAACCCCAAAAACCGTTGGAGGGACTTCAGGTCAGATGGTGTAGGAAAATTCACGATTGCTTGAATCTTCTCTTTGTCCATTTCTATCCCTCTTTCTGTGATCAGGTGTCCAAGGAATTTCAGTTGTCTGGTGAAAAACTGACATTTCTTCATGTTCAGGGTGAGGTTGGCCTGAGTAAGTCTCTCTAATACTTGATGTAAGTGTTTCTTATGTTCTTCTGGGGTTTTTGAATAAATGATGATATCATCGATGTAGACAAAGCATATCTTACCCCTCAACTCTCCCAACACTCTCTCCATTAGTCGTTGGAATGTTGCAGCAGAGTTTTTCAGTCCATATGGCATCGATTTAAAATGGAATAGGCCTTTGGTGGTGATAAAAGCAGTCAACTCTTTGCTTTCCTCTGCCATCTCGACTTGCCAGTATCCAGATCTTAAATCCAAGGATGTAAACCAGGTAGCTCCCTCCAATGACTCCAAGATGTCCTGAATTAGAGGCATGGGATAAGCATCAAAGATGGTCTTTTTGTTAAGACGCCTGTAGTCCACACAGAAACGATAAGTTCCATCTTCCTTGGGGACCAGGACCACCGGAGAAGACCATGGTGAGAAAGAAGGCTCAATGATGTTGTTCTCCAGCATTCGATCTACCTCTTCTTCAATAATGCTTTTCTTTAATGGAGATACTCTATAAGCTCTTGATGTTATTGGAGTATGGTCTGTGAGGGTGATTTTGTGTTGATAAATCGATGTATGCCCGTTTTTCTGAGGTGGTAATTGGCCATGCAGTAATCAAGTCTCTTACTTCTTCGGGATAACAGATGCTTGGTGTATCAGATAGATAAGCAACTTTTGGCTGATAGTCAGGAGGAACAGCACAGTACAGGTGGAGTGCAGCATGTCTCACTGAGCAGGATGGATTTACAGGCATTTCCTGGGAATAGGGGGGTAAAACAGACATGAAGGGGAAGTACCTACAGTCTTTTCCTCTTTTTATACCATATCTCCCTTGTTCTAAATCCACCACCACTCTGGCGAGCTTCAGAAAGTCAAGTCCAATAATCACTGGAAAAGCCAAGTGGGAATCTCTCATAATGAAGGCTCCCATCTCATATTTTTCTCCATGCCACTCAACACTCATTGACTGATGATCCCTAGAATGGTGTATGGTTCCATCAGCCATGATGAACTTCTGAGAGGATAAAGTCTTTGATGCTTCAACTCTCTTAAATCTCAGTCTCTTCCACACACTCTCTTGAATTAAAGTAAATGTACTACCTGTGTCCAGGACGGCTGTTATCTCCTGTCCATTCACTTTGATGGTTACTCCCAACAAGAAAGATGTTGGATGATGTTGGGTTATAGTCACACCAGCCAGATGTTTGCGAGAACCAGCTTCAGATGACTTCTTGGTCTTGTCTCTTTCACCACTACTTTCCACTTTCTTCCAGTACTCCTTTGTCCCCATGCAGTCCTTTTCCACCAGTGCTCCCACTTTCACCAGTTGACTAACAGTATTAACTGTCCCCCTCAAGCATCCTGCAACTCTGGGGTTGATGTTATTCAGAATCCTATTCACCAGTTCTTCTTCTGAAGCATCTGGTTTCCATTTCAGGCATAAAGCACGATAATTGTATGCAAAATCCCTGAGCCGTTGATTGGGCTGCTGTACCATATTTCTTAGTTTTTCTTCTACTTCAGACATATAGTCAGCTGGTAGAAAAGCATCCATTAATGCTCTTTTAAAGGATTCCCAGTCTTTCACCTTTCCCTTTTCAGCCTTCCACCAACTTAAAGCTGGACCTTGCAGGACAGTGCTAAGTGTACCCAATAGCTCTAGATTGGACAATGGTCTCACCTCTAGATAGTCTTCACATTTCTCAATGAAGTTGAATACATCGGCTGTCTCACAGGTTTCACCGAAAGAGGGGAACTCCAGACGTACTGGAGGTCGAGCGAAAAAGAAGGATGAACCAGGTAAAACGTTAGCGTCAGACTGTGTCTGGTGACCTGAGGAATTATGGGCAGAAACATGGTAAGTAGCATCAAAAGATGGTTTGGATATAGGTGACTGTGCAGTGGAAAAAAGATCCGAATGTCTAACCTTTGTCTGTATAGTTTGTCTTCTAGAAGGATATGGGGTGCTTGTTGAATAAATTTGTTTAATTTTACTTTCCCATTTTTCATCTCTCCTTAGAAAACAATCAATGACAGCTTTTTCTAATTTCTTCAATGAATCCTCAAAGTGTTGTTGCATACTGTTCAGACGATCATCTAATGCTTGTCTGAAGTTTGTTTCACGATTCACTGTACTCTCAAAAGCTTGGTTAAAGTCATATTCCATATTTTGAACTTTATCAGAAAGAGCCAATAAATCCTCCTTTAACTGAAAAACTTCATCATAAATACCTTGATTTCCCACTTCATCAGAAACACCAGCAGTTTGATCAGTATCTGATATATACAATGAACTAAGCAGTGATGTTAATTGTTCAGTTGGATTACGTCTAGTTGTAAATTGTTCACTTGTATAATCAGTTTCATTTCCTTCACATGAATCAACAGTGTGTATTACAGGGTTAATTTGTGTTTCTGTACTTTCAACCACATCCACAGTTGTATATGCATCATCCATGATAATATATGAAACTAGAACTAGTGCTAAATATAGAATTTACCCGTACTGGCCACCACTATGTAACGCTCGTCTTTAAATCAACGGGATACACAAGAAAAAAAATAAAAAAATGGTTCAATTCTCTAGTTCCTGTTTACAAATTTTATCATGGATTGATAAAGGTTACACAGTTCTCTGAAAATGTCCTTACATTCAAACAAAAAAAACAAACAAACAACATTCGTACAATAACACAATACAAAAAATGGTGAATCCCCGTGTGTGTGTGTGTGTGTGTGAGTGTAAAGTCCAAAAGTCCGTGGATGTGTACGTGCAAAATGGTTCGCGCTCACCCCAAAGTTTGAGTCCAAATAATTGGAACCATGCCTTGTTGCTGTACGGTAAAGGTCCTCCTAGGATAGTCTTGACTGTGGGTCTGCAAGACTAATGAGTCCTAAAAGAGCAAAAAATCCACGCAAAACAATTGTCCTTTGCCCACGAATCAAAAAGAAAAATACAAGGTAGTTTTGGCAAACACCTCACTCCATGTGCTCCTCTGGCTTCTTCAGATGTCACCTTGAGCAGTGTCCATGTGCCCACTATCTCCCCCTTGTGGTGTGTATGTTATGTTAATGTGTATTTATGGAAAAAAACAGCAACAGTTGGAACAGGAAATAGATTAGACACATTCACTTCCCCTCATCACTTCAAAATAAAAGACTATAAAATAAGACCATTACTCAATATATATTTGGGCTACAAAAAAACTAAGTGCGAGTATGCTTAACTGCATGGCCAATTCACACATTTAATGAATTTTTCAGTCAGCATAACTCAATTATGTGGCAGCGCTACAATTCTATTTCATTATAATATTAATTTTAAGAAGCTGAATGTTTGCTAATGTATTTGCTGCTAATGTATATTAATTTTTTCTTTTGTAAATAATAATAATAAAATCTATTACTGACCATTTAACTGTTTATTTACAATGAAACAGCTCCAAATGAACATATTTAGGGAGTATTTAGTAATGTCAGGTGAATACATTATTATGGTGGGCATTTCCCTTATTTTCACATCCCAATGTTATGTATGTTTAGTCTTGTTTACTGTTGGTTGCTAGGCTACCAATACTACAGCTAACCACTCTAACAACTTGATGGAAATGCAGCTAATTTATTTATTTGATCTATTATTTATTTATTATCTATAACAGATGAATTCAGGTTAGAACATAAACCCAGCTACTTTCAAGAGATGAATAATGCTTTGTGTCATCAACTTCGATGGACTTATACACTTGTACCTGTATTCACTCATTCATTTTCTTTTCGGCTTAGTCCCTTTATTAATCTGGGGTCGCCACAGTGGAATGAACCGCCAACTTATCCAGCATATGTTTTACACAGCGGATGCCCTTCCAGCTGCAACCCATCTCTGGGAAACATTCATACACAGTCATTCACACTCATACACTATGGATGGTTTAGCCTTCCCAATTCACCTGTACCGCATGTGTTTGGACTGTGGGGGAAACCGGAGCACCCAGAGGAAACCCACACGAACGCAGGGAGAACATGCAAACTCCACACAGAAATGACAACTGACCCAGCCGAGGCTCGAACCAGCGACCTTCTTGCTGTGAGGCAACAGCTCTACCTACTGCGCCACTGCGTCGCCCTTGTACCTGTATATATACAGTAGGCTTATATAAAGACCTCCAGTTTGAAGCATGTTCTCAGCAGCATATCTGTTGTTACATTGGCTCGCGGTGAAAACAGAGCGTGCGAAGGTTGTTTGTAGGCAGTTCAGATGCACAGAAGAAGATTATTATACACCACTTCAGGCTGAGAGCACTGTAATACACAATTAGTACACACACACACACACACACTGCTGCCCACACACACTCACACGCTCCCTAAAGGGAAGGTTATTATCTTCTCTATAGCTTTGACCCAGTTTGCTGTTCGGTGTCACACACATGACAGGCCGGGTGACGTGTGCTTCCTTTTCCCAGGAATCACTCTTGTACAGCTTTTAAAATTCATGTTTTTGGGGGACGCTTGCTTACTGCGTTTATGTAGAGCATTTTCAGCTGAAACGGTGGCAGATATTATAACCTAGTCTTTATTATGAACAGCTGTGCAACATGGTAAAGGCACGGTAAAACAATGGTCCAGTAGTTAATGTATTTACTAACATGAGCAGACAGTTAATAATACATTACTCACTGTAGTAACTCACATTTCCTCATGTTATTGAAGTTATGTAAGGTTAGTTCATGTTAACTCACTGCATTAACTAATGTTAACAAGCACAACTTTGGATTTTAATAATATAACAGTGGCCCAGTGGTTAGCAGTGTTGCCTCACAGTAAGAAGGTCACTGGTTTGAGTCCCAGCTGGGTCAGTTGGCATTTCTGTGTGGAGTTTGCATCTTCTCCCTGTGTTGGCGTGGGTTTCCTCCGGGTGCTGAAGGTAGTGCAGCTATGTGTGAACTCTTGAATTAAATTAGAGTTGAGCTGTGTCAAACGTGTCCGAATAGACAGAACTTTATACTTCCAGGTTGATGACTTGTGTTGGTGAAACACTTCTCGACATGTCTGCGAATCAGGAGAGTGCGCTGAAATATTTGTCAGTAAGTAGCAGAGTGACATCAGCTTCACCGCTGTGAAAAACACCTCTCAGACTCGCAGATAAACACGTTCTGTTTTCATCAGTGCTAATTGATTTGAATTCCAGTCATTTTTAATGAATATGACAGACTGAAATACTCATGCAGGGTGTAAGTGAGACTGTCAGCGGCGTTCAGCATGAAACACACACACACACACACACACATGCATATACACACAAATCAACTCAATCTTTAAAAGCTATAAAACATTGACTCTTTCCCTCATTAATTGATTGGGTAACACTGTGACATGAATAACCCTGAAGCACACCCTGAACTCATGTTAAAAATGAAATAAGACTATACAACCATACTATTGACCTCATTCTTCATGTACAAGCAGGCGTAGCCATTTGGAGACTTCAGGTATCATTCACATCCATTGATATTTAGATGCTAAAAATGGCGCGTTATGAAGTTTGACCATTTTCTGCCGTTTATTACTCCTAGTCATTTCTCCCATAGGCAACTAAATCAGAAGTTCAGAAACAATCGCAAAAACGAGCACGATTGCACATTGCCGAATAAGGTCAATAGTGATGTACTTGATATAATCTGTTATGGTGATTCTACAGTTGCTATGGTAACACAAAAACTATAGTAATTGATCTGTTGTGGTGATTATACAGTTGCTATGGTAACACAACAACTATAGTAATTAATCTGTTGTGATGATTCTACAGTTGCTATGGTAACACAATAACTATAATAATTAATCTGTTGTGGTGATTCTATAGTCTCTATGGTAACACGACAACTATAGTAATTGATCTGTTGTGGTGATTCTACAGTTGCTATGGTAACACAATAAATATTGTAATTAATCTGTTGTGGTGATTCTATAGTCTCTATGGTAACATGACAACTATAGTAATTGATTTGTTGTGGTGATTATGCAGTTGCTATGGTAACACAACAACTATAGTAATGGATCTGTTGTGATGATTCTATTGTCTCTATGGTAACACAACTATAGTAATACAAACAAATGACCCAAAACTGTTGTTTTCTACAACTATAGACTATATAGTAGTGCTGTCAAATAATTAATCATGATTAATCGCATCCAAAATCAAAGTTTGTATTTACATAAAGTATGTTTGTATAAATATTAAATAAAAATATACACATACATTTTTTCCAAAATATACATCTATTGTGTGTATTCATTCATTCATTCTTTCATTTTCCTTCGGCTTAATGCCTTTATTCATCAGGGGTCGCCACAGTGGAATGAACCACCAACTTATCCAGTATATGTTTTATGTAGCGGATGCCCTTATGTAGTTATATATAAAATTATTCGCCCTCGATATTTTTTCCATATCAAATATTCCCCAAATGATGTTGAACAGATTCAGGAATTTCCCACAGTATTTTCTATAATATTTTTTCTTCTGGAGAAAGTCTGATTTGTTTTATTTCAGCTAGAATAAAAGCAGTTTTTAATAGTTTTAACGCCATTTTAAGGTCAATATTATTAGCCCCCTTCAGCAATATTAGTTTTGGATTGTCTCCAGAACAAACCACTGTTATACAATGACTTGCCTAATTAGCCTAACTTTACCCTAATTACCCTAGTTAAGCCTTTAAATGTCTCTTTAAGCTGAATACTAGTGTCTTGAAGAATATCTAGTCTAATATTATTTACTGTCATCATGGCAAAATGAAAATAAATCAGTTATTAGCAATGAGTTATTAAAACTATTATGATTAGAAATGAGCTGAACAAATCTTCTGTCTGTTAAACAGAAATTAGGTAAAAATATAAAAGATTTAACAGTAAGGCTTAATAATTCAGACTTCAACTGTATATGCATGTTAATCAGTGATATACTCGTCCACCACAGGAGGGCAGAACTCTCCTGTTCTTGAGATCATCATAATCAGCAGCAGCTTCTCTAATTAAACAGCCTGCAGTTCATTAATGACTCTGTGATTAATTAATATTCCTCTGGCCTGAAGACTGCAAACGCTGCTTTAATCTCAGAGAAAGAGACAGAAAAACGGGGATTTGCTGCAGCATCATATTTTCTGCATGTGAAATCAAGTTCATTACTACAAAAATAATGAGTTATGAATATCACACGAGCTGCATGAGCTTGATGAAAACCTGCTTTATTCATTTCTCTGGCCAATATATATATATTGTGGAAGAAAAAATGTTTTCAATTACAGGAAAAAAGCGGAAAGGGGACATAATCTGGCTGTGAATTACAGTCAGAGCGTTTGTTGGCAATGATATTCATTATGCAGGACATGAGTGTGGCCTGCGGTGAAAATAATGGGAGATATTTCCAACTCAAAGTTGTTTTCACTCTTTATATCACTCTTTCATTCATTTTCCTTCATCTTAGTCCCTTATTTTTCAGGGGTCGCCACAGCAGAATGAACCGCCAACTGTTCCAGCATATGTTTTACACTTCCAACTGCAACCCAGTACTGGGAAACACCCACACACACTCATTCAAATACACATTGGTACACTATGGCCAATTTATCAGGGGTCGCCACAGTGGAATGAACCGCCAACTATTCCAGCATATGTTTTACACTTCCAACTGCAAACCAGTACTGGGAAACACCCACACACACTCATTCAAATACACATTGGTACACTATGGCCAATTTAGTTAATCAGTTACCCTATAGCGCATGTGTTTGGACTGTGGGGGACACCGGAGCACCCGGAGGAAACCCACGCCAACACGGGGAGAACATGCAAACTCCACACAGAAATGCCAACTGACCCAGCCGGGACTCAAACCGGCGACCTTCTTGCTGTGAGGCCGCAATGCTAACCACTTTCTTTACCCCAGAAAATGAGTTATTTCTCAGAGCAGGGCATTCCCAGAACATCCCAATAACTCAACAGGAATGACGCCGGGAGGCTTTGTTTTCATCATTTAATTTAAAGTATGTCAAATTAGATTAAAATAATGGGAAATCTGAAGAATATGACATGTCTGCTAAGTGCTTTTTAAATGGAAACATTCCAGATTCAACATGCAATACAAATGAGGAGATAATATAACCAAAACACAGTAGAAAACTATTAACATACAGATGCAAACGGTGATATGAACATGAAATAATACCACAGATATTGCACAAATGCTCGAGAGGCATTGTCCTGCTCTTCACATCCACCTGATGATAAAGGAATAATTCACAGAAATACACATTAAAATAAAGGATGATTAACAAAACTATACATTTGGATCCTTTCCTCATAATATTATGACAGTGATTTTGGATGCCGTGTATAGATACACTTCCTGCACTGTGTTTTACTTTGAGTTTTTGTCTTGTTTCTAGTTTAAATATCTAAAAATTCTTAAATCATCAATCATTTTCTAGACAAGCAACAAATATCGTCCTCTTTTCAGAAATATTGAGTCAAAATGAAGTGAGTTTTCTCTTAAAAGTAGCTAAATAATCTTGTTTTGGCTTTGACATGACATTATTTAGCTTGTTTTAAGGAAATAAAACTTAATTCTGACTTATTTCTGAAAACATAATCATATTTGTCTGGATAATGCTTCTTGATTTAATCATTTTTAGATATTTGGACTAGAAACGAGACAAAAAATCTAATTAAGAAAACCATTTTTACACTCAAAACAATCACGTTTGCTGTTTGTTCAAACTACTTCTATAAAAACGCTGAACTAATGCAATACTTTAGGTTTTTTGGGGGCAACTTAATTGTTTGAAGTACAATGCACTGTAAAATAAAGCTGTTAACTTAATTCCTTCATGTTGTGTCAACACAAACCAATTGTGTAGCATTTTTTACAGTGTAATTTAAGGACACTTTTGGCTTTTTCTGTATGGAAATGAGCAGCGTGAACATTCTGCTAAACATCTCTTAATGAGTTCCACGCATTTAAAAAAGTCAAAGAAATAATGAGTCAAAATTAAAGTGAGTTTTTGCTTAAAACAAGCTCAATAATCATGTTTTCGCTTCGAAATAACCTTACTTTGGGGGGGGGGGGGGGGGGGGGGTCACTTAATTCTGACTTATTTGAGAAAATAAAACAATATTTGTCTAGAAAATGCTTCTTGATTTAAGCATTTTTAGATATTTGGACTAGAAACGAGACAAAAACACTAGGCATTTTTGCAGTGTGATATAAGATCACTTTTGGCTTTTTTTCTATGGAAAAGAGCAGCGTGAACATTCTGCTAAACATCTCCTTTTATGTTCCATGAATTTTAAAAATGTCAAAGAAATAATGAGTCAAATTTAAGTGCAGTTTTTCCTTTAAAAAAGCTAAATAATCTTGCTTTTGCATTGAAATAACATTATTTTGCTTGTTTTAAGGGAACAAAATCACTTCATTTTGACTTATTTCTGAAAGCAAAACAAAATTTGTCTATAAAATGCTTCTTGATTTAATCATTTTTAGATATTTGGATTAGAAACGAGACAAAAAAAATCTAAGAAAAGCATTTCTGCTGTGTGATACACTCGGAACAAGGACGTTTGCTGTTTGTTCAAATTACTTATCTAAAATAGGCTGATACAACACAAATCTTTAGGTTTTTGAGGGGACAACCTAATTCTTTTAGGTTCAATCCACTTAAATTTGTAAAAAAAAATAAATTAAATAAGTTACCTTTATGTTGCCTTAACACAAATTTGTTGTCTGAAACCCAGTATCTTCTACAATGTAATTTGAGGGTCACTTTTGGCTTTTACTGTATGGAAAAGAGCAGCGTGAACATTCTGCTAAACGTCTCTTTTTATGTCCCATGCATTTTTTTTAAAGAAATACTGAGTCAAAATTAAGTGAGTTTTTCCTTAAAACAAGCTAAATAATCTTGTTTTTGCTTTGAAATAAGATTTCTTTGGTTGTTTTATGAAACAAAGTCACTTAATTATGACTTACGAAAATAAAACTTTTTTTAGCTTGTCTAGAAAATGCTTCTTGATTTAAGCATTTTTACATATTTGTACAAGAAACAAGAAAGAAAAACACTAAGCATTTGTGCAGTGTGATATAAGGTCACTTTTGGTCACTGTTTTTGAATGGTCACTGTTTTTAAATGGAAAAGAGCAGCATGAACATTCTGCGAAACATCTCTCTTTATGTCGCACGCATTTAAAAATAGAGTCAGGCTTGTAATATCATAGGGAACGATATTATTGATATTTTACGTCTCCTTTAACTCCTTTAATTTTATGATTTTATGTTGTTTCTCGTTGCTATTTTCTCACATACACAAACAAATAAAAGTAATCAACACAATGCATGAACACATTCACATGAAATGTTTAGTATACTGTTGTAAAAGAAGCTACATCATCACAGAGGTGTTGTTTTTGTTGGGCTCATTTTCACTGGACGTTAAATCTAAAAAATAATTCAAGTTATATATATATATATATACTGTATAGGAATGTACTATATACTGAATCTAGCGCAGATACTGTACATACAGTCACACAGAGAAAGTAAATCAGCCTCATTTCTAGGCTAAATAAAATATATTTTGTCACTCAATGACAAGTTACTAAAATGAAATAAACATACTCTGTAATATTTGGTTACTGAGTGTTTGATTTGATGAAATAATGTTTTAAAACTCATTAAAAAAAAAAAAAAGTCATGTGATGGGTCATATTTCACCCCCAAATCAAGACAGAAGTAAAGTTTTGCTTAGTCAGAGGATATATAATACATTTTGCTTTAATGAAATAGAGCATTTATTTGATTCTCAATGCTTTTTTGGTCATTTTTGGGTCAATATTTTAGTTATACATAGGGAAATATATGCACTATAACAAAAAAAAGACATGTTCTCCCTGCGTTCGTGTGGGTTTCCTCCGGGTGCTCCGGTTTCCCCCACAGTCCAAAGACATGAGGTACAGGTGAATAGGGAAGGCTAAATTGTCCATAGTGTGTGTGTGTGTGAATAAGTGTGTATGTGTTTCCCAGTGATGGGTTGCAGCTGGAAGGGCATCCGCTGCATAAAACAAATACTGGATGAGTTGGCGGTTCATTCCACTGTGGCTACCCCAGATTAATAAAGGGACTAAGCCGAAAAGAAAATGAATGAATCAACAACTTTTAGTTATGTATACTATTAATTATGTACAGCTAAAATAATTAGTTTGAAACTTGATTATTTTAAGTTTTTACAGTGTATAAAATGAATTGGGGGCGACGCAGTGGCGCAGTAGGTAGTGCTGTCGCCTTACAGTAAGAAGGTCGCTGGTTCGAGCCTCGGCTCGGTCAGTTGGTGTTTCTGTGTGGAGTTTGCATGTTCTCTCTGTGTTGGCGAGGATTTCCTCCGGGTGCTCCGGTTTCCCCCACAGTCCAAAGACATGCGGTACAGGTGGATAAGTAGGTGTGTATGAATGTTTCCCAGAGATGGGTTGCGGCTGGAAGGGCATCCGCTGCGTAAAACATGTGCTGGATAAGTTGGTGGTTCATTCCGCTGTGGCGACCCCGGATTAATAAAGGGACTAAGCCGAAAAGAAAATGAATGAATGAATGAAATTGTCCGTAGTGTATGAGTGTGAATGAGTGTGTATGTTTCCCAGAGATGGGTTGCAGCTGGAAGGGCATTCGCTGCGTAAAACATGTGCTGGATAAGTTGGCGGTTCATTCCGCTGTGGCGACCCCGGATTAATTAAGGGACTAAGCCGAAAAGAAAATGAATGAATGATAAAATTGTCTTGGCTGTAAAAATATATACAGTATGGAGTACTCCAGTCATTACTGTTACCATTAATAATAATAATTAATATTAGAGTGATTTCTGAAGGGCCCCATGTGAGGCCGCAGTGCTAACCACTGAGCCACCGTGTCACCTGGCTTTAAAATTGTAATATATTACTTCTTCTTTTTAACCAAACACTGATTATTTCTGAAAATGAAACAGGTTTATCAAGAAAACGCTTTATGATTTAGGAATATTTTGATATTTAGACTAAAGACAAGACAAAAAAAATGAAGTAAGTATCGAAGTACAATTGTGTTATTATTTGCAGCGTTTCATTGATTTGGGAGTTAAATAAGACACCATCGCTCAGATCTAGTGCTGGTCAAGCAAATATTTCAGAAATCTACATCCACAGAGACTCAGAGGTAGCCATTTCCCAATCTGTCCCACACGAGACAGCCGTTTCAGTAAAAACACTAACAAAATAATGTCAAAAATTAAAGAACTGTTCTGTTCTGTTCTGTTCTGATCTGTTCTGTTCTGTTGTTGGTAGTGAGAAGTTGTTATACTCCATGAAGAAACTTTGCATAAAGAAACTTTTTGCATTGGAAGAATATTTTTTGTTGTTGTTTCTCTTTTGAAATCATCAGGGCTGCACAGTGGCTCAGTGGTTAGCACTGTGGCCTCACAGCAAGAAGGTCTCTGGTTCGAGTCCCGGCTCAGTTGGTGTTTCTGTGTGGAGTTTGCATGGTCTCCCCGTGTTGGTGTGGGTTTCCTCCAATTTCCCCCACAGTCCAAACACATGCGCTATAGGGGAATTGACACAGAAACGCCAACTGACCCAGCTGGGACTCAAACCAGCGACTTTCTTGCTGTGCTAACCACTGAGCCACCCTGTCGCCCTATTTCAAACATTTATCAGTTTCTTTCTTCTGTTCAACACAAAAGAGGATAATTTGAAGAATGCTGTTGACTATTGACTGCCAGAGTAGGAAAAACGAATGGAAGTCAATGGTTACCGGTTTCCAACATTCTTCAAAATATCTTCTTTTGTGTTCAACAGATGAAAGAAACTCATTAAGTAAATGATTTTCAGATTTGGGTGAATTGTCCCTTTAAGGAAAGGTGGTTGCACTGCAAAAAAAAAATGCATTTCTTACTGAGAGTTTTTGTCTTGTTTCTAGTCCAAATATGTAGATATTCTTAAATCAAGAAGCATTTTCTAGACCAGCACAAAATACATCGTCTTGTTTCCAGAAATAATCAGTCAAAAGGAAGTCAGTTTTTACTTAAAACTAGCAAAATAATCTCACAAAGGGATCAATTAAATAATCTTGTTTATTTTTCGACATGAGATTATATCACTTACTCTATATTAGTTGATTATTTAGCCTGTTTTAATTAAAAATCGTTTAATTTTGACTCATTTCAGAAAGAAAAATGCAAGAGCTCATATTTCAACCCCGGAATCAAGAAAACAAAATACTGTTCAGCACATTGTGCTTTAATGAAATCAGGCCTTTTTAGAAGTTTTAATGATTTTTCCCTTTTCGTTTGGATCAATATTTTAATTATAAGCAGAGCAATATATACACAAACTAAAGTTATTGTGCCTTTTGTTGAGGCAACAACTATTTTAATCAGTAAAACTCACAAAAAATATTAAGTTAAACTAAAAAAATTAGTTTGAGACACGACTATCTTATTAAAACTAGTGCATAAGGTAAAAACACTGATGCCAAATGCCAAAATGAGGTAGGATATATAATGCATTTATTATATCCTATACAAAAATAAGATCTAGAACACATTTTGCTTCAATAAAATCAGGCCTTTTTAGAAGTTTGAATGCTTTTTGCTCTTCGTTTGCATCAATATTGTAGTTATAAGTAGAGCAGTATATACACTTTAACAAAAATTACTGTGCCTTCATTTGTTTTGTTGAATCAACAATATTTTAGTCAGTAAAACTCACAAAAAATATTAAGTTAATCTTAAAAAAATTAGTTTGAGACACGACTATCTTATTAAAACTAGTGCATAAGGTAAAAACACTGATGCCAAATGCCAAAATTAAGAGTTTTTAATTAAAACAAGCTAAATAATCCGCTAATGGGGGAAGCAAAATAATCAGGTTCTTCATTTTTGACATCACACTCTCAGAAATGAAGGTACAGGAGCTGTCACTGGGGCAGTACCTTTTCAAAAGATACATATTTGTCCCTAAAGGGTCCATAATGGCACCTCAAAGGTACTTTTTAGGTACATTTGGGCACTAAAATGCACCTTTGAGGTACCACTGTGGACTCTTTGGGTACAAATATGTATCTTTTGAAAAGGTACTGCCCCAGTGACAGCTCCTGTGCCTTTATTTCTGAGAGTGCAGATTATTTCCCTCACCTGATTGGCAGATTAGTTAGTCTGTTAAATGAACAATTCTCTTAATTTTGACTCATTTCTGAAAGAAGAAGAAAATGATGCGAGGGGTCATATTTCACCCTGAAATCAAGAAACGATGCATAATACATTTTGCTTTAATGAAATAAGGCTTTTTTTGGAAGTCTTTTTGGGCAGTATACACACTTTAACAAAAAAATATCTGTGCCTTAATTAAGTTTTGTTAAATCAACCACTATTTTAATCAGTAAAACTCACAAAAAATATTAAGTTAAACTAAAAAAATTAGTTTGAGGCACGACTATCTTATTAAAACTAGTGCATAAGGTAAGAACACTGATGCCAAATGCCAAAATGAGGTAGGATATATAATGCATTTATTATATCCTACAAAAATAAGATCTAGAACACATTTTGCTTCAATAAAATCAGCCCTTTTTAGAAGTTTTAATGCTTTTTGGTCATTGTTTTGCTCAATATTGTAGTTATAAGTAGAGCAGTATATAGATTAAACAAAAAATGACTGTGCCTTCATTTGTTTTGTTGAATCAACAACTATTTTAGTCAGTAAAACTCACAAAAATATTAAGTTAAACTAAAAAAAATTTGTTTGAGGCACGACTATCTTATTAAAACTAGTGCATAAAGTAAAAACACTGATGCCAAATGCCAAAATGAGGTAGGATATATAATGCATTTATTATATCCTACAAAAATAAGATCTAGAACACATTTTGCTTCAATAAAATGAAGTTTTAATGCTTTTTGGTCATTGTTTTGCTCAATATTGTAGATATAAGTACAGCAGCCTTCATTTGTTTTGTTGAATCAACAACTATTTTAGTCAGTAAAACTCACAAAAAAATTTTCAATTAAACTAAGTAGAACTACAAAAAATAGCTTGAGACACGACTATCTTATTAAAATAAGTGCATACAGTACAAACACTGATGCCAAACGCCATAATGAAGTGAGTTTTTACTTAAAACAAGCACAATAATCTGCCAATGATTTCATTTTCGACATCAGATTATTTCACTCACCCTATTAGCAGATTATTTAGTCTGTTTTAATTAAAAACTCTCTTATTTTTGACTCATTATTCCTGAAAACAGGTCAACATCTGTTACGTTTCCATAAAATGCTTCTTGATTTAAGAATATCAGATGTTTGTCCTAGAAACTCTAAGTACGAAAGGCATGATTTTAGCAGTGTGTGGAAATAAATATGAGATATGAAGGGAAAACAAAAATAAACACATGCTGTCTTTCATCGCCCGTGTCCAATAGTCAGCTCGGGTTGCTTCATTGTCAGTCCTCAGTGGAGTGTTTTGGAAATAACGGGGCGGCCTGACGCTTATTTGTTCGTCTCTTTGAGCCACATTTAGCGGCGAACCGATGCGTCAGCCCGCTTTGTGTCTGTGAGATCTGACTGGCCTCCGTCAGAGAAAAAATGCCACGAATTTCCTGTTAGTTCCTGGGGGTTATGCGTTGTTTTTCCTGTCTCTGGGAGCTGAGGTTTTCCTTTTTGTTTTTTTGTTCTGCGTCCCCGCTGACTTCCTGAGGCCGATGAGCAGTTTGAGGCCTGTTAAGCACATATAATCCGTCTGCAGTGTGTTTGTGGTGTGTATTTTTAGTTTTCGTGGCCATATTAACAGGTTATAGCCTTCACAATGCATGCAGTCATGGTCCAAAAGTGTGTTTAATAAAGAAAAGTGTGTCCTGTTTTTGCACTGTTCAAAATAATTCACTATTATTGGCTGATATTAGGGATGCTCATTTCAGTTGCCAACCGATAACTGTTGCTCGTTAACCGAATATTAACCGTTAACTGGTCAGATTAATATTAAATTATTATTTAATTAAGATAATGACGTGTCTATTTTGTGTCTGACATATTAAATATCGCATTTTATAAAAACTGATTTATTTTAACATAAGAATCTAACAGAGCATCTCCACGCACCTGCAGAAAATAAAGAATAAACTAAATAAAAAGAATAAAATAAATAGTCCTGCCCTACATATTTTTCACTTTAGATTACAACTTTAGGTTACAAATGGAAAACACTGACTGAATCCTTTTTAAGAACCGGCATAGGCTGTTTTTTTCAGCCTGATCTCACGAGAAAACGTACGTATTTTACGTTTTGTCAGTTTAGTGGCTAATTCGTACAATTACGAAATTGTACGATTTTAAAAAGTAGGCGTGGCACCAAACCCCACCCCTAAACCCAACCGTCATTGGGGGATGAGCAAATCGTACAAAATTGTACGAATTAGATCATACGAATTCGTACGAATGAAGCTGCGGTCACACCTGACTTTTCTCCCCATAGACTTCCATTCATACGCACACGAATGCGTCAGACCGGAAACGCGGGGTCATGCGTTAAGTTTCGCGGTGCAAAGTTCAAGCTTGGTGAACTCTGACCTGCAAAATCGCATCATTTGACTGCGTAAGACCAATCGAGGATCAAAACACGACCTCTCTGGACAGAAATTTAAAGCATGGAGCGATCGCTTGCTTTTTTTAATGTCTAATCATCTTGTTTAATCCCGCCCCTTTTCGCAGCGCCGCACGACAGAATATCGCACACACAAAGCCTGGTGTGACCGTAGCTTTAGCCACTAAATCAAAAAGTTACGAATTGCCGTGAGATTGTGTTGAAAAAACCCATTCGCGGCCCCTTATGGAGGCAAATGCACCCTTTCGGTTAACGGTTAATCGGTTATTTTGAGCATCCCTCGCTGATATCATTATATATTTCTGTTTACACTGCAAACATTGCTTTTCTTACTGAGAGTTTTTGTCTTAATTCTAGTCCAACCATCAAGATATTCTTAAATCATGAAGCATTTTATAGACAAGTTAAAAATATCATCATGTTTTCAGACATAATGTGTCAACATTTACCTTAAACAAGCCAAATAATCTGCTTCATTACAGGGTAAGTGAAATAATCTCATTTCCACTTTGAAATAAAATTATTGTCTTATCCTATTGGTGGATTATTTAGCTTGTTTTAAGTAAAAACTCACTTATATTCTGAAAACAAGACAATATTTCTTACTTGTCTAGAAAATTCTTCCTGATTTAAGAGTATTTAGATATTTGGACTACACAAACGCTAAATCTCTGAGTAAGAAGAGCATTTTTAGCAGAGACGTCAATGATTACAGGCTTTCAGCTTTCCTCAGGATATCTTCTTTTGTGTTCGACAGAATGAAGAAAGTCAAACAGGTTTGGAACAAGTGAGTAAAGCCGAGTTCAGACTGCAGGATTTACAAAGTAGTGGTGTCACAGATGCTTTCACAGCGCATGACTATCTGGGCTAGAGTTTTGTCGCTGCTTTGTTTACACTGCAAGATGGATCGGTGACAGGGTGGTTCACACATCTCCAAACTACTCTCACAACCAAACACGTGTAGTATATCTTTTGTAATTAACTACATAACGAGAAAGAAGCCTGTAGTGGGGTAGAAAATGTTCATATTTGCTCATCTGGGTTTGAAGGGAATTAGCAATTTCTCCTCAATTTTTTTCTTTTTTGACCTGGTTGTGATATTGCTCGGGATGTCAAACAGACACGGGAGCTCCTGTCAAATTTTCACTAGTTTTTCCTCCATTTCTTGGGTCCAAATAAACTGAAGATGAGCACTTTTAGCTTCTCTCACAACCTCCCGCTAGCCTGCAGATACCCACACTAGTGAATGCTGCTCTCTTGTTGGCTGTAAGCGATCGCTGATGCTATTTTCAGTCAGAACTCATTTCACATGGCATGATTTGAATCGCCGACAGCTCCAGATATTCAGCACGCCAAATATCTCACAGGCATTGGCGACTCATCGGCGATTCTCTCAGATCGCATCTTTGATAGTTCACATTGTGTGATCGTTACTCGTGTGGACGAGCACCGATTTGCCTGTGATTTCAGACATTTGTCTGCGATTTTATAAAACCTGAGACAAAATCAGTGGCTAAAATCATGCAGTCTGAACTCGGCATGAAGGATTTTTGGGTGAGCTGTCCCTTTAAAAGGAGGCGTGTCCTCAGACTCCACCCCTAAACACAACCATAATTGGTGGAGGTGGAAGTCGTACTAAAATATCATAAAAATTCATACGATTTAGCCACTAGATCAAAAAGTGAGCAATCATTAGCCCCTTTCACACATGCAGACGTTTCCGGGAAAATTCCAGGTGAAGTACAGTGACCGGGAAGAGCAAAACATTACAAAGTGTGAGAAACTTTTACAAAGCTGGAGACAAATTTACATTTTGAAAAACATTTTCACCTATCAGAAGACACAATTAAACGATTTTACCAAGGACGAAATAAATTTACATTTTAGAAAAAAATAACAGGACGCAAAACACTTTTACCAGCCCCGAAACACATTTACAATGACAGATTCTTTATGGAAAGGGAATGCACCACACACCGGGAGTGACTCGGAATGCACCACACACCGGGAGTGACTCGGAATGTACCACACACCGGGAGTGACTCGGAATGCACCACACACCGGGAGTGACTCGGAATGCACCACACACCGGGAGTGACTCGGAATGTACCACACACCGGGAGTGACTCAGAATGCACCACACACTGAGAGTGACTCAGAATGCACCACACACCAGGAGTGACTCGGAATGCACCACACACCGGGAGTGACTCGGAATGCACCACACACTGAGAGTGACTCAGAATGCACCACACACCAGGAGTGACTCGGAATGCACCACACACCGGGAGTGACTCGGAATGTACCACACACCGGGAGTGACTCAGAATGCACCACACACCGGGAGTGACTCGGAATGTACCACACACCGGGGGTGACTCGGAATGCACCACACACCGGGAGTGACTCGGAATGTACTACACCGGGAGTGACTCAGAATGCACCACACACCGGGAGTGACTCGGAATGTACCACACACCGGGAGTGACTCAGAATGCACCACACACCGGGAGTGACTCGGAATGTACCACACACCGGGAGTGACTCAGAATGCACCACACACCGGGAGTGACTCGGAATGTACCACACACCGGGAGTGACTCAGAATGCACCACACACCGGGAGTGACTCGGAATGCACCACACACCGGGAGTGACTCGGAATGTACCACACACTGGAAAATCTCAGCTTTTGTGTGACTTTGTAGACACAGGTTAACACGAGTCTACAACTATAAAAAGGATGCCTTGAGCTCAGGGCTCTCTCCCAGGACAGCATACCAAACAAGCTATGTATATATCTTGAGCTAAGTGTGAACTCTTGAACCGGTATTTTGAAGTGGATGTGTGAATGGTTCTTTCCAGAGAAAATCCGGAGTGTCCTTGCCTGTGTGAAGAGCACATGCTTGAATTTAAAGTAAAGTCGCTCCTGTAATTTTCCCGGATATTTTCCGATATCGCTGTGTGAAAGGGGCTATTGACTGCATCAGAACCGCACACACACTGCAGACAACATGTGAAACTCAGGTTTGAGGTTTCTGGTTTCTCCGGTTCAGGACGGGATGAGGTTATGCCATGCTGCTGGCGGGTTTGGGGGGGTCATGCCATGCTGCTGGTGGGTTTTGGGGGGGTTATGCCATGCTGCTGGTGGGTGTGCTCTGGGTGCTGCCGATGCTGGCGTTGGCGCTGCTGTTCTCGGATGGAGATGGGTGGGTGGGCACTGGCTGGCGTTTGGTCAGACCACACGGGCATCCGGATATGGAGAGGACTGGACAAAACACAGAGCCAATAAATGAGCGCAATCAAGAGAAACAAACACAGCAGACTTCCCTGGCGACTATCAGCTGAAGAGATCACAGCGTGAAGAGGAAATGTGCTGAGCTGAGCCAAACCATCGAGTGCCTGCTGTAATACAGGTGTATTTAGCTTTTTTAGCACACTTTCTCCATGCTAGCAAAACACTGAGAAGTTAAATCTTATGATACACACTTTTTACATTTCTGGGTTTCTCAGCAGCTAAAGTGTCAGAGTTAGTAAACGTAGAGCACAGTGAATAGGAGAGAGCCATATGTAGTGCCTATAGAAAATCATCATACCCCTTTGAAATAATGACTTTATTAATTATACAGCCTGAAACTAAATCACCAGTAGCCTTTTCCTAACCTGTACCTTCCAAAATCTCTTTTGAAAGCAGGGTGTGATGTGAATATATATTCCCATTCAACAGGCTCTAAGTTTACCAACTATGATGTTATATGATGTCAGCTGCTATCGGTTTTCTTATGGTCATAAACGTACAGGACTCTTACTGTTTATTTATTTATTTTATTTTTTACCAACAAATCCATTTAATTGTGGTTAACTTTAAATAATTGTTTTTTATTTCCTAAAATAAATTTAAAAAATACTTTTGTAAAAAAGTAAACGATGCACATATTATATATTAATCATCTATATATATATATATATATATATATATATATATATATATATATATATATATACACACAATTATTAGCCCCCCTTTTAATTTTTTACTTCATTTTTAAACATTTCTTAAATTATGTTTCACAGAGCAAGGAAATTTTCATAATATATCTGATAATATTTTTTCTTCTGGAGAAACTCTTATTTGTTTTATTTCGGCAAGAATAAAAGCAGTTTTAATTTTTTTATGAGCCATTTTAAGGTCAATATTTCTCGATAGTCTACAGAACAAACCATCGTTGTACAATAACTTGCCTAATTACCCTAACCTGCCTAGTTAACCTAATTACCCTAGTGAAGCCTTTAACTGTGACTGTAAGCTGTATAGAAGTGTCTTGAAGAATATCTGGTCTAATATTATTTACTGTCATCATGACAAAGATAAAATAAATCAGTTATTAGAGATGAGTTATTAAAACTATTATGATTAGAAATGTGTTGAAGAAATCTGCTCTCCGTTAAATATAAATTGGGGGAAAAAAATAAATAGAAGGGCTAATAATTCTGACTTCAACTGTGTATATATATATATATATATATCATTTGTGTTGTTTACTTAATTTTCCACTTATTTAAATGCCCTCTGTCTTCTTGTGTTGATATGTATGTACTGTTTGTATGTATATCTACCCTAAGCTCCTGAAACCACAAAAAATACCTTGTTTTTTGTGCACTCTTGGCAAACATATATTTTTTTAAATTATATATATATATAATGCATTCCAATTTGCTCAAAATTCATCACGAATAAACATAAAACAGGAATATACACTGCCTAACAAAAGTCTTGTGCTTTATCCAAGTTTTAGGAACACAAATAATAACTTCTAGCTGATGATTGTGTATCAGAAGTGTCTTATATGAAAGGTAAAGGCCTCTAGATTATCTTATTTGAGCACAATAAAATCTGATCATGTCTTGATGTTGACTGATTTGATTAGGACAGTAAGGTCTGACTCTGCTTAGACTAAAGTCTGCTCACTGAACCTTCAATAATGTCCAGTATAGAATATGTGCTCATGCTGCAGTGGAAACAGAATGAATATTGTGTCTGACTCCATCATGAGCTTGGAGGACTGCATCCATACATCTCTGACATGACTCAAATCACTGATTAATAAAGTCATCTGGAATGGTGAAGAAAGCCTTCTTGCAGGACTCCCAGAGTTCATCAAGATTCTTTGTGTTCATCTTCAATGCCTCCTCCTTCATCTTACCCCAGACGTGCTCAATAATGTTCATATCTGGTGACTGGGCTGGCCAATCCTGGAGCACCTTGACCTTCTCTGCTTTCAGGAGCTTTGATGTGGAGGCTGAAGTATGAGGAGCGCTATCCTGCTGGAGAATTGTCCCTCTCCTGTGGTTTGTAATGTAATGGGCAGCACAAATGTCTTGATACCTCAGGCTGTTGATGTTGATCATCCACTCTGCGGATCTCTCCATACTGAATGTAACCCCAAACCATGATTTCTCCTTTACCAAACTTGACTGATTTCTGTGAGATTTCTGTGGCTCCATGCAGGTTCCAGTAGGTCTTCTGCAGTATTGGTGATGATTGGGATGCAGATCAACAAATGATTCAGCAGAGAAATCCACCTTCTGACACTTTTACCAAATGATCAACTAGAAGTCCAGTTATTATGTGTTGCTCTTACAACTCGGATCCACCACAAGACTTAAATCAGGTAGTGTATAATATTGGTATTAGGGTACACATAGCTTTAGAGTTTTCTGTTCAGTTTACCTGAGAGCTCAGCTGCTGTTGATCTCATTCCCAGAGCCACGGGATGTCCTGAAACACACACACACACACACACACACACATATAGATATGATGTTACCAATGATAACAGAACTCATGAGGCAGTCAGAACTTCTCACAAAGTCCCATCAAATCATCAACAGCAGCTGCAGCCTTACTTCATCTTATTTCTAGCGGGAAACCATCGCGAGGCTTGTTAGAGCAGCTCTCTCCGCCTCTTCCCTCATAAGCTAAAGGAGAAGAAAACTCTACCAAATACAGCTTCTCATGCTCCAGTATTTAGATAATTCATGAGCTTCACTACACATAACTCAAACCACAGCCTACCTGTGCGTATCTTAATGAACCATAAAGCACCGGTGAGCAGAACTCCGATCAGAAATCCTCCGAACGCGATTCCCAGAACAGCCGAGAGTCCAAACTCAAAACACGAATCTGGAACAGAGCAGGAATTCAGGTTAGAAACGATTTTATTAATATAGAAGGATTTTCTGGGGATGCGACAAAAAACGGGGTTCATCCGGGATTTGTTGAGTTTGTATGTGTGTTAATGAGACATTTGTTAAACAGAAAATAAATATATTAGTTAGTCTCTTACTGTCCCGTTTAAAGCCCACAACTGAAAAAGAATTAAATGTATGAAAGAAAACAAATTGTCCATACACTTAATATTTATACTCATGCCTTGTGAAGGTGTTTCGTCCATAACGTCCTTGTGATTCAGTTAAAAAATTATAATTAGGATGAACTGGAGATGCAACATAAATTGGGGGCTCGTCCGGGATTCAGAAGCAGAACCTCTGGGAAGATCACATGATTTCTGGTCTTCATTACATCATGAAATGTTAAAGCAATTTAACGTTTCTCCTCTAGGTGGCGATCTGTTATCTGTGTAATACTATACACTTTACATGAATCATGTGTGTTCACTCTAGTTGCCCTCTAGTGGTGAATCAATGAACAAGTTTCATAGTTTTTAACCTGATCTCAGATCAGTTTTATGAGTTTGTGGATATTTTAATGAGATATTTGTAAAACAAAAAGGAATATATTAGTTAATAGTCTCTTATTGTCCTGCTTAGAGAATACAATATAAAAAACTATATAAGCTTTGAAAATGTATAAAAGAACATAAACATGCGGACACCTTATATATATATATATATATATATATATATATATATATATATATATATATATATATATATATATATATATATATATTCATGGCTTGTAAATGCATTTACTCCTTAACTTCCCTGTGGTTCAGTTGAAAAAAAAAACTAGGATGAACTGGGGATGCAACATAAATTAGGGGCTCGTCCGGGAGTGCATTCACTCAAATCGCCCCCTAGTGGTGAATCAATGAATAGGTTTCAAAGTTTTTACCTGATCTCAGATCAGTTTTATGAGTTTGTAGACGTTTTAATTAGAAATTTGTAAAACAAAAAGGAATATATTATTCAATAGTGTCTTATTGTCCCATTTGGAGCTCACAATGAAAAAAAAAAACAATATAAGCTTTGAAAATGTATAAAAGAAAGTAAATATGCAGACACGTAATCTTTACATTCATGCCTTGTGAAGGTATTTCTCCATAGCTTCCCTTTGGTTCAGTAAAAATTATAATTAGGATGAGCTGGGGATGCAACATAAATTGGGGGCTCATCTGGGAATCGAACCCAAAACCTCTTGCAAGATCACCAATGTAATATAGACCCGAAAACAGAATGCGATATTCCATTCAAATGCACAAGTTTGCCATTATCTTCATGTAAACATATGCTACCATCTCACTTCTAAGATGCCATGTTAAATTAAACAAACTTTTACACACATTGCTGCACATCGATGTCAGTTTCCAAGCAGTGGACCAATCAGAAATTGGAGGCGGGGCAAACAGATTCTGTTTACAGTAGCAAGTTGGCATGGTAACAGTTTTAACAGCGACATGGTGAAGGTAGGGCATTTTTAAAACCATTCCTGAATGCTGTGTGTGTTGTTTTTTGATGCAAAGACAGCTAACTGGAGTTACAAGAACCATCAAAGCCAATTAATATTACTGATACACTGCTTTTTCACAAAATATAATGCATAAGCAGCTCTAAAAAAATAAACATTATCTCTATGGTTTATCACTGGGATCCCTCATATGTAAATAATTAAAGATGTTGATCGTAATATATTTTGTAAACAATTGAATGCACTTTTTTGACGATTTTATTTCAAGGCTGATCATAACAACTGGAGCAGATCAGAGACGCAGCAGATCCACATGTTTTTTTCAGCAAAAGACATTTGTTTCTGATCATTTATTTATGGATCAAACCCACACAGGATGCTTAGCGAAACATTAATGCTTTCTTTTTATAGTCAAAGATAGTTTTCATCCAAGCTCAGCAAATGATTAACAAAAAGAGACAATGCGAATCTCAGAAGGCTACATCGTCATAAAACATTAAACCAAGCAGTCAAAAATAATCCAACTACACATTAGGCACACGGTTATTAGAGTAAACCAGTGGTGTAGTCCTTGCTATACGCACTTATACTCAGTATGCTTACTTTTTTCCACGAGCTGTTTGGGTATTACCACTTCTGAGGATCAATAATTGCATATAGCCTCAGTATACTCACTTATTTTTCTGATTAAAATTCCCAAATTTTTGTGTATTATTATTTCAAATTCTTACTTAAAAATGTATATGTGTGTAAATATATAAACATTTTTCTTTGTTTACCCCAAAATGATCTGTTCCTGATCCACCCTAAAATGACAATCTTAAAATCACCCCTGTACAACAGTATTTCACATTTGTCTTCATCGTGCCTACCGGTACAGGGAACGACACTATATATATATATATATATATATATATAGCACTAAAATGAGTGTTTTCATGAGGCAAAGACTACTCTTAAATCGCGTAACAATATGCAATTTAAAAGGGTAACTACTAATATATAATAGCGACAACAGAAGACAGCGTCCTAATAGTTTGGTTTAAAACAAGCATGCATGAATGTGACAATCAGAAATAATGGCTGACTGATGTTTAAAGGAACCTATTAAATGTAAAGTAATAAGCCAGTAAAGAAAGTAAGTTTAAAAGCGGTCTTTCCATGTATGCACAGGCCCTATTGAGTTACATACTTAAATAAAAGTGAACTAAATTGTTTTATACTATCTTGATTGACTATATTCAGTATTAAAATGATTATATAAGCTACATACTGTACACATACAGCCAATTGCCAAGGGTAGCTTATATATATATATAATATATAGCTAATGAATCAAAGAAACACTGACTTTCGTCGTTTCTTTGCCTACTTTTATTTAAAATTTGGGTCGGGTGTAAAAGTACACCCCTTTTTTTTTAGCACTACACCACTTGTGTAAACCTTATCTTCACAGAGGCGAATTGTCTGACCACATTTGTTTGTTTTTGTTCTGAGCATTTCTTTCACTTTCAGCATTAAGACCTGATTTTAGTTCAGTTGTGAAGCTGAAGCAATGTTGGAAAATTGGGTAAAGGAAAACCCATGAAGGAATTGACAACTTGTAAGACAAAAACTTTGTAAGAATTGCATTTTTTGCAGTCTAATATTTTGTATTTGGACTGCGGTACCTATTTTAGCCAACTTCTTTTAGTCAATTCCTGTACGTTTAAAGCCTCATCACACATGATAATGACTGGAAGAAAAATCTTGTCTTATTTCTGAAAGCAAGACAATGTTTTTATATTTGTCAAGAAAATGCTTCTTGATTTTAGATTTCTTTGGACTAGAAACAAGACAAACTCAGTAAAAGTAAGTAAAAATGCATTTTTTGCAGTGCAATATTTTGAATTTGGACTGCAGTACCTATTTTAGCCACTAGGTGTCAATTCCTGCACATTTAAAGCCTCATTATTTGTCTCCTGGATGGATTAAGCTCTGTTTACATCTGCGTACACATTGGAAAAATCACTAAGTTTTTTATTGATTTATTTCTGAAAACAAGTCACTGTCAAGAAAACTAGGAACAAGATAAAACTGTAAAAATAAGTAAAACAAATAATTTTGAAGTGTAATATTTTGAATTTGGACTGCAATACCTGTTGTAGCCACTGGGTGTCAATTCCTACAACTTTAAAGTCTCATTACATATGATAATAACTGGAAAAATTCACTTAATTTTGACTTATTTCTGAGAGCAAGACAATATTTTTATATTTATCTAGAAAATGCTTCTTGATTTAAAAATTTTTAGATACTCGGACTAAAAAACAAGACAGAAACCCTTGAGACGTTTTTACTTAAGAAGTAAGAAAAAGCAGTTTTGCAGTCTAATATTTTGAATTTGGACTGCAATATCTCTTTTAGCCACTAGGTGTCAATTACTGCAACAATATAGGCTCATTGTTTGTCTCCTGACCTCTTCGTCCCCGTGTTTATATATGCTACTCTACAAACACACTCTTTCTTTCTTATCTTCCTCTTCATGACAATGCCTGAACTTAATTTTGACTTATTTCTGAAAACAAATCATTGTAAAGAAAATCCTTCTTGATTTAAGAATGTTTTTGGACTAGAAACAGGACAAAAACTCAGTAAAAGCAAGTAAAAATGCATTTTTTGCAGTGCAATATTTAGAATTTCGACTTCAATACCTATTTTAGCCACTAGGTGTCAATTCCTGCTCTTTTAAAGCCTCATTATTTGTCTCCTGGATGGATTGAGTCCTGTTTACTCCTCCACCATTTGACCTCCTTGTCCTCGTGTTTATATATGCCGCTCTACACTAGAAATTGCTTCTTGATTTTAGAATTTTTAGATACTTGGACTAAGAACAAGACAAAAACTCTTGAGATGTTTTCACTTAAGCAGATTTGTAGTGTAATATTTTGAATTTGGACTGCATTACCTATTTTAGCCACTAGGTGTCAATTCCTGCATCTTTAAAGGCTCATTATTTGCTCCTGACCTCCTCGTCCCTTTGTTTATATATGTTTCTCTACAAACACATTCTCTCTGTTTTATCTTACTCTTCATGACAATGCCTGAACTCAGTTAATTTTGACTTATCTCTGAAAATAAATTATTTTCAAGAAAATCCTTCTTGATTTAAGAATTTTTTGGACTAGAAACAGGACAAAAACTCAGTAAAAGCAAATAAAAATGCATTTTTTGTAGTGCAATATTTTGTATATTTTGACCACTAGGTGTCAATTCCTGCACTTTTAAAGGCTCATTATTTGTCTCCTGGATGGATTGAGTCCTGTTTACACCTCCACCGTTTGACCTCCTTGTCCCCATGTTTATATATGCCACTCTACTCTCTCTCTCTCTTTCTCTCTCTATCATCTTCCTCTTCATGACAATGACTGGAAAAACTCACTTAATTTTGACTTATTTCTGAAAACTAGTCATTGTCAAGAAAATGCTTCTTCATTAGGATTTTTTTGGACTGGAAACAAGACAAAAACAGTAAAAGTAAGTAAAAAAACTCATGTTTTGCAGTGTTATATTTTGAATTTGGACTGCAATACCTATTTTAGCCACTAGGTCGATTCCTGCATCTTTAAAGGCTCATTATTTGCTCCTGACCTCCTCTTCCCCGTGTTTATATATGCTTCTCTACAAACACATTCTCTCTTTCTCATCTTCCTCTTCATGACAATGCCTGGTAAAACTCAGTAATTCTGACATTTCTGAAAACAAATAATTGTAAAGAAAATGCTTCTTGATTTAAGAATGTTTTTGGACTAGAAACAAGACAAAAACTCAGTAAAAGCAAGTAAAAAAGCATTTTTTGCAGTGCAATATTTTGAATTTGGACTTCAATACCTATTTTAGCCACTAGGTGTCAATTCATGCACTTTTAAAGGCTCATTATTTGTCTCCTGGATGGATTGGGTCCTGTTTACTCCTCCACCATTTGACCTCCTTGTCCTCGTGTTTATATATGCCGCTCTACACTCTAGAAAATGCTTCTTGATTTTAAAATTTTTAGATACTCGAACTAAGAACAAGACAAAAACTCTTGAGATGTTTTTACTTAAGCAGATTTGTAGTGTAATATTTTGAATTTGGTCTGCAATACCTATTTTAGCCACTAGGTGTCAATTCCTGCACCTTTAAAGGCTCATTATTTGTCTCCTGGATGGATTGAGTCCTGTTTACTCCTCCACCGTTTGACCGTTTGACACACACACTCTCTCTTCGTGACAATGATAGGAAGCATGAAGGTCACCTGCAGCCGCTTGTTTTCCCTCAGGTTCTTCATCTCTCCGTAATCACACACTTTGATGCCGAAGTGTTTGCTAAAGCACGTTTAGAGAGTGTTTAACCCTCGAATGATCCCTCCCGAGGGCCCTTGAAGAACTTTTTTGGTTTGGTGCCACAGGAAGGGTCTGTTTTATGTCCCTTTTTTATTTGTTTTCCTCCCCGAGTCAGCAGCAGAGCTTCCACCAAATATCAGCCTTATTTGTGTGTTTGGTCAGAAGCTGAACAAACAGAGGCCGGAAAGAGCAGAGCAGGGGATGAACTTTAGACGCTCAAAACAAAACATGATAAAAAAAAAAAACAGGAAAGACAGCCTGAGGACTCGCATCCTCCAAAAACACACAGCGACTCCTAGCAGACCCTACAGCTTCTTTCTACTCTAGAGATTTCAGGCCGACACCAGCACTAATACATCTTGTGTCCAGAGGAGATTTTATTTTTGAAGTACTGAACTGTAGGGGTGTACACGGGTGTACAGATCAAGGTTGATTAGTGATTCGTAAGGATCACAACCCACAGTTCAGAACACACATGGCGTGCAAATTAATACTTTTTTATTGGTAGATTAATCCTAAATTTGTAAGGATCACAGAGAGATCGCCTCTTGTGTAATTCACATCACATGTATGAAAGCATTTACTGTAAAATATAATGACAACAGAAGAAGTTGTGGTGGGTTATTAGGGATGTGGTGGGTTTCTTAGGTTATTATGTGGTGGGTTTCTTAGGTTATTAAAGGTGTTTTCTGTCACTATCGTTTAGCCTGCATTAATTCATTCGGTGTATGCTGCACGATTAATCATTTAAAGATCGGGATCTCAACACCCACGCAACATCAATTATAAATGATGGAGTAAAAAATCAAAGAAAGAGATTCAGTCTTCAGTGTTTTGAGTTAGTTATGAAGTTACAAACAGTCAAATAACACAGCAGTACTGGGAGAACAGTGTATAGTTTAGATAAAACCACTGATGTTTATGGTAAATATTAAAATCACTGTCATGTGCTCAAAAATGAAAGCAGCAATTACATTATTAAACCAATAGGTGGCGACAACCAGACATGAAAGATATACCACTGAATAATTAAAAAATGATCATCCAGCAATGAAACATGAAGATTTATGAGTGAATAACTGAATCGTTTATTGAAGATGAGACTAAAATAAATATGGGTTGTACAAATGATGTTCGACTTCTACATTTAGCATGATCAGCAACAGTGAATTTCTCACAGTGCTGAATATTTTACTGTTTATTTTTATTCAGCTGATTACTTCTTCATTTTATTTGTAATTAAATTACAGCTTCTTGGTTCTGTTTGTTAAAACCAAAAGTGTCTTGCAGTGCTGTTTCTGTAATAAATGGAAAGCAAATTACATTTCTCTCCTCCCTTTTTGGCTGATCTGAAAAATGGTCCGATCCGTGACTAAAACACTGTAATGCGATCCGAACCATGAGATTTGTCGTCCGTTACACCACTAATGCACTGCTTGTTCCAATGTTAGATGAATGTATATTTTGGGCCAAAATTATTAGGCATATTTATTATTAAAATAGTTTTAAAATATTATTTTAAAAGGGAAACACAGTGGCGCAGTAGGTAGTGCTGTTGCCTCACAGCAAGAAGGTCGCTGGTTTGAGCCTCAACTGGGTCAGTTGGTGTTTCTGTGTGGAGTTTGCATGTTCTCCCTGCGTTCGCGTGGGTTTCCTCTGGGTGCTCCGGTTTCCCCCACAGTCCAAACACATGTGGTACAGGTGAATTGGGAAGGCTAAATTGTCTGTAGTGTATGAGTGTGAATAAGTGTGTATGTGTTTCCCAGTGATGGGTTGCAGCTGGAAGGGCATCCGCTGTATAAAAACAGAAGCTGGATGACTTGGCGGTTCATTGCACTGTGGCAACTCCAGATTAATAAAGGGACTAAGCCGAAAAGAAAATGAATGAATCATTTTTCTCAGTCCGTATTTGAACTCGGGATGCTCTAACGCACTACTGCACCATATGTCGACGAGCTAACCACTAGGCTATTGCGCCGACAATAAACATATTTCTAAAGGTGCTGTTGACTTGAATGTTTCACCAGATGTTGATAGCAACCAAAGAAAACCATGTATACAAAGAAAACAAATCTAATTAGTTTACAAATGAGTAATAAAATTAAATGACACAGGAAAAAAGTATTGAACACATGAAGAAAGGGATGTGTAATTTCAGCAGTGAAAGTCCAGACAGCAGCTGATATCTCTCAGTAGTTCTTTAGCAACTCTCTGCCCTTCCTCAGTGTAAATGAACATCAGCTGCTTCAGTCCAACATCTATGTTAGCAGGAGGATGAAGATGAAAACATTTCAGCAAGACAATGATCCAAAACACAGCCGAGGAGACTCTCAGATGCTTTCAGAGAAAGAAAATCAAGCTGTAGAATGGCCCAGCCAATCACCTGACCCGAATCCAATAGAGAATACAAAATGAAGCTCAGATTTGATAGACGAGACCCACAGAAGCATCAAGATTTTGACCCTCTGTTGAAGTCTGTGTGAAACTGAGCAATGCATGTGACTTCACTCTCGTTATGAGAGACGTCTTTAAGCTGCAGCACCCAGAAAATCCTTTTATATAAAGTATTAAAGATGTTTCAGTAGTTCAGTGCTTTCTCCTTCTGTCATTTTATTCTTATTACATTGTTATGTTAAACTTTATGAATTTGACCCTCGATTTCCAGACTATCAGAGTTGTCTTGTGGGAGAAACTCAAGCAAACCACTGAAGCCTCCTCTTTTGTCTCAAACTCACACCAGTGAAGTAAAAACAGCGTGTCGGAGCACGTACAGTCGTGTCCTGTGGAAAGATGACCCCGTGTCAGTGTTGAAGTCAGGCAACATCGGGTGTGTGACTTTTCCAGAAAATGACTGATAATGGCTGTGAAGAGATCATGTGTGAACAGGCCCCTTTTTATTTTAAAGAATGTTAGAAACTGGTAACCACTGACTTAGTAGAAAAATGTCAAGTTTTTCATGTACTTAGAGAGAGAGTTCACCCAAAACTGAAAGTTCTATCATCATTTACTTATTATTTACTTGTTGCAAACTTAAGTTTTTTCTTTATTCTTTTAAACACTAAAGGAGATATATATTTGAGAAATGTTGGAAATCTGTAACCATTGACTTCCATGGTATTTGTATTTTTCTATTAATGTATTTTGAAATGTATTTTTCTGTTATTTTTCTACAATGGTTACGGGTTTTCTCTGTTCTTAAAGGGATAGTTCACGTAAACCTTAAAATTCTGTCATTGTTTACTAATTATTAACTGTTGCAAACTCGTTTGAGTTTCTTTCTTCTGTTGAACACAAAAGAAGATACCTCGAAAAATGTCTAAAACCTGTAACCATTGACTTCCAGAGTATTTGTTTTTTCTACTTTACAGGTTTCTAACATTTTTTAGACAATTCACGCTCCCAAAAATATAAATCCTGTAATTTACTCAAAATATGCTAGTCAAATAAAGAAGATATTTTGAAAAATGTTGAAAACCTGTAACCATTGACTTCCATGGTATTTCTTTTTCCTACAATGGAAGTCAATGGTTACAGGTTGTCAAAATATCTTCTTTTGTGTTCAACAGAAGAAAGAAACTCATAAAGAAGAAGATATTTGGAAGAATGTTAGAAAGTGGTAACCATTGACTTCCATGGGATTTGTTTTTCCTACAATGGAAGTTCATGGTTACATGTTTTCAAAATATCTTCTTTTGCTCACCAGAAAAAAAGAAACTCATAATGGTA
Source organism: Danio aesculapii (assembly GCF_903798145.1). Classification (NCBI taxonomy): domain Eukaryota; kingdom Metazoa; phylum Chordata; class Actinopteri; order Cypriniformes; family Danionidae; genus Danio; species Danio aesculapii. The sequence goes on from NC_079439.1 coordinate 73,579,285, forward strand.
CGCGTTGTGACCAAAAAGTGAGTAAAATAATGTTTTTGGGTGAACTACCCCTTTAAGTCTAAAAGTAGCTCCTAATTACTTACCGAATAAGGAGACAATCTTTAAAAACAACATTTCTCAATCTTATATTTAGGACTTGGAAATCAATGGCTGCAGATTTCTAAAACTTTTATGTTCAACAGAAAATAAATGAGGGAAAGAAGGGGTGAGTAACTAGTAAGTAAATGTTCATTTTGGGTGAACTACCCCTTTAAGATGTTTCGTGAATATGGACTCTGACCAAGCAAACCACAGAAGCCTCCTCTATTGTCTCAAACACACACCAGTGAAGTAAAAACAGCATGTCGGAGCACGTACAGTCGTGTCCTGTGGAAGATGACCCAGTGTCAGTGTTGGAGTCAGGCTACATCGAGTCTGTGACTTTTCCAGAAAATGACTGATAACTGCTGTGAAGAGATCATGTGTAAACAGGCCCCTTTTTAAACAAAACATCTAAGCTTACAGACTCAAATCAGTAAATTGATGAAATTCTGCACATCTTTTCATTGACCAGTAAAGTCGACACAGGAATTTTACAGCAATTAATCAATATTATTGTGTAAGAGACTTCTGTCTGGCTCAAATGTGTTATTTTTAGTCTTAAAGGTACAGTTCGTCCACCCAAAAAAAGGTGTCACTTACTGTAATTTCTATTTTGTAACACAAAAAGAAGATATTTTGAAAAATGCTAAAAACCTGTAACCATTGACTTCTATGGAAATCAATGGTTACAAGTTCAAAACAATTATTTCCATAAGGCATCTTTAACTGTCAATAGATCAGCACCCATATTCACAAGGCATCTTAAAGGGACAGTTCACCCAAAATTTACTCACTATTTACTCTCCTTCAAGTGTTTATGAGTTTCTTTTTCTGTTGAACACTAAAGACAATATTTTGAAGAAAGCTGATGAGCTGTAACCATTGGCTTCTATAGTAGAAATAACATAACCAGGTTACAGGTTTCTAACATTTTTCTAACTATCTTCTTCTGTGTCCAACAAGTGTATTATGAGTAAATGACTGGATTTACATTTTAAGGTGTGTGAACTGTCCCTTTAAGGCTTAAAATAGCTCATTTGTACCAGACAGAAGCCACCTTGCACACAATCATACCAGTAATCATGATCATGTGTGAACAGACCCCTTTTTTTGAACAAAATACCTTACAAAATGTATTCCTGGAATTTTCCAGAATTGTAACATCACCAGCGAATTGATGAAACTCTGCACATTTTTAATTTACTAGTAAAGTTGATGCAGTAATTTAACAGAAATTAGTTGATATTATTGTGTGAAAGAGACTTCTGTCTGGTGCAAATGAGCCATTTTTACAGGTGCAGTCTGCCTAAAACTAAAATGGCTTTACTCATCTGTAAAATCTGGAACCATTCGCTTTCAAGTCCTAAATTTGAGACTATACATCACTCCTTAATTAGTTATGTAATTAGGAGCTACTCTTAGACGTAAAGGGGTAGTTCACCCCAAAAAATTTAATTTACTCACAATTTACTCACAAATTATATCCCGTTATGAGTTTCTTTCTTCTCTTTAACACAAAATAAGATATTTTGAAAAATGCTGAAAACCTGTAACCATTGACTTCTATTGTACAGTATTTGTTTCTCCTACAATGGAAGTCAATGGTTACAGGTTTTCAAAATGTCTTCTGTGTTCAACAGAAGAAAGAAACTCATAAATGAATAAGTTGTGAGTAAATTAATATTTAAAACAATAATAATAATGTTCAGTCTCTCAGATTTCTAACATTTTTCAAAATATCTTATTTTGTGTAAAACAAAAGAAAAGGAAAGGCAGGAGTTGTGATTAAATAGTGAGCAGGTTAACATTTTTTGAGTGAACTACCCCTTTACGTCCAAAAATAGCTCCTAATTACTTACAGATTAAGGAGACAATCTTAAAATAAAAAGCAATGGTCAGTGTTGAATTTAGGACCTGAAAATCAATGGTTACAGATGTCTAACATTTTTCAAAATATCTTCTTTTGTGTTCAACAGAAAAAAGTGAGTAAAAGAAAGGGTGAGTAAATGTTCATTTTGGGTGAACTACCCCTTTAAGATGTTTCGTCAATATGGACTCTGACCAAGCAAATCCTCGTCTATTGTCTCAAACACACACCAGTGAAGTAAAACCAGCGTGTCGGAGCACGTACAGTCGTGTCCTGCAGAAATCTGACCCTGTGTCAGTGTTAAAGTCAGGCTACATCTGAGGAATGCTCCTGTTTTTATTCCAGACTCATCTTCCCGGAGAGCGTCTTCTTCCCTATTGATGAACAACACCTTCCCTTCATTGTGTGCGGCTGACAATAGTGACCCGGACCCGGTGTTTCGGAAAGGCCACGCATACCAGACCGCGGACACAATAAATCCCCAAATGCCTCATTATTTCTGATTGCGGATCACAAGGTCATTAAACAGGCCTTCCTATAAACAGGCCCGTCCCGTCCGCTCGTCCTCGTATCCCGGCCTCATCTACATGTCCACTAATGACGTCACACTGCAGAAAATACCAGCTCCGCATAATAAACGTGTCCTACTCTTCTGTGAAGGACAACTGCATACAGTTAAAGTGAAAATTATTAGATTTATTTATCAGACATGTCATATCATAGACATGTGCTGGATAAGTTGGTGGTTCATTCCGCTATGGCGACCCCTGATTAATAAAGGGACTAAGCTGAAAAGAAAATGATTGAATGAATGAATGAATGAATGAGCTATGCTTGTAGTTCTAATCAAATTCACATCCAACACGCAATCTATTGTGGGTAATATCAGCCATTAGAGGATCTGCACTGCACATTTCTGGGTAAGTTTGCAATTCTCATTTCAACGTATTATAATTTAGGACACATTGGGCTCTATTTTAACGATCTAGGTGCGAAGTCTAAAGTACAGCATTAAGGGCGTGTCTGAATCCACTTTTGCTATTTTAAGGATGGATAAATACAGTCTGCGCCCTGGCGCATGGTCTAACAGGGTTGAGCTTATTCTCCTAATGAGTTCTGGGTGTGTTTTGAGCATAACATGCATTAAACCAATCAGAGTCTCATCTCCCAAGCCTCCTTTCCACTTCACAAGACAAACGTCAAGCGACAGACCGGAAGTCATTCATTTCCAATGGAGAGTAGTCCGGGAGCAGTGTGGAGTTCCAATCATCTCCGTATGCGGAAAATTCGGATCCGAATTGAGCTGCGGATCCGTTGAAATATTTGAACTCCTGCAACTAGACCGTATGCGACTGGCCGACAGCATGTGATGTATTTCAGTGTTGTCCAAGCAGCTCCGTGCACGTGAGATGAGAAATGTTTGTTTTTTTTCATTATTTTTTAAATCAGAACAAAATCAATATTAAAAAAACATTTCGATTCATAAATGAGTAATAACTAATATAATTTTTTTATGCCGTCTCCACATTCTCTCCAACATTGTTACCTTCTATGAGTTTCTAGTATTCATTCATTCAACGATGGTGAACGCATGGGGAATAAAGGCTCTTGCTTTTGCACTCCTTTCTTTCGGACACTACAACTTTTCTCCCATGGTGCACAACAAAGCTGAAAATTCTGTGCGACTGCCACAAGGGGGCGTATTCTGACAGTCGTGTCCAAATGTCATGTGCAGTGGAGAGACGCTTCATTCCCTTTAAGAGTCAACTGTGTCACCCCATGGCGCATTTGCTCTTTAAATGGTGACAGGCTAGGGGGGGGGGGGAGTTAGGACGATTCTAAAGGCCCATACATTTAGGGGGCCCCCAGAGACATTATCAAGGGCCCGCTCCTACACTCTCCCCCCAACCCAACACAGCCCCCCCCAGCTCATCACTTTCAAACGAGATAACCCACCCCTCATCCCCCGGTCTTCACTATCAAATGCGATCATCCACACACCGCCCCCCCTGCTCTACACTCTCAAATGCGATAACTTGTCAGGGAGCCCCTGTATGGTGGACTTTGTAAGTGTAAAAACTGAACGCTTCACTAGTGAGAAAACGGTTAAACAGAGCATCTGCAGCGCGAGGATAAAGAACGAGCCTCCTCCATTCAGCCTCTTTACTTTACTTTTACTCTTTACTCCTTTACTTTGGTGGAGTAAGGAAACGGTGGAAACTCACTCCACTGAACACATCCATCAGCCCACATATTTAATTTAGTTTGTTAAGAGCAAAGATTTGCTTCAAAACTATTTCTAAATTCAGTTCTAATCTCCAGCAAAGGAATAAATGAACAATAATAATGAAGTGTGGTCAAAACACTGAGTTATATCCAAACACACGTCCTGTTCTGATGCCCCATATGGTGATGCAAACGTCTCCAAAACCCCACAGCTGGACAAATCTACACGTGTGTTTATTAAAATAAAATTTAAATATGCATATAATAAATAATACTGATAATAATAATAATATTATACAAATGCAAAATGAATGAAGCCCCCCGAGGTGAAGAAGGCATGGAGGCAGTGGTGTTTATATTGATGTAGAAAATAATCATTTTTGTACTATTTTAATCCTTGAATTGTTTTCATCTGTAAATATATTTGTGTGTTGCTGATCATCCTGTGGGTATTCAGCAGTGTGTAAGCGTTTAAGGTGCATAACTAACGCAATCTGTGCTGGACTTTAAAGCAGCTTTTAGATGGTCAATGGCGCAGTCTATTTCAGCTCCTCAAAATAGCAACGCACCAGCAATGCGCCTTAACACACCTCCTTTTCAGACCGAAAAGTCCACAAAATGGCGCAAATAGATTTGCTATTTAAACAACGTGACGCAAAACGTGAAAATTAGGGTTGCGCTGCTCTGAAAATAGCAACAAATCATGCCAAACACGTCTTGCGCCTTATTGCGCTGGGTGTATTATAGTGCCCATTAAGTCTATCTAGGATGGATAGTGTGTGAATCGGGACGCAGCATTGGAGTTTTTGATTTGTTTCTAGTCTGAATATCTGAAACGTCTTAAAGGGATAGTTCAATCAAAGATAGAAATTCTGTTGAACACAAAGTGAAGTTTAATATTAAACTAATTTCTAGAGGAGCACGTGGTCATGATTGACCCAGCTGACCCAGCTAATCACGATCCTCCAATCAAAGGATCCCAAGTCACTATATATATCCTCATTTCCTTTCTACAACTATCTTCCCCCTCCTCTCTTTCTTCTACCTTCATCTAGAATGGGCGGCACGGTGGCCCAGTGACTAGCACTGTCGCCTCACAGCAAGAATACCACTGGCTCCGGGTCCTCGCTGGGCCATCTGGCGTTTCAGTGCGGAGTTTGCATGTTCTCCCCGTGTCCGCGTGGGTTTCACCCGGGTTCCCCGGTTTCCTCCCACCATCCAAATATGCTCTATATTGTCAATAAAATAAGCCTAAATCTTTTTTCTAAATGTCTTACTCTCAGGAAGTTCACCTTAGCCTCAGCAGGAGGGGAGGTTGAGATTGACCTGAGCTCAACCTCCCCTCGCCCTGCGAAAGAGGGGAGGAGCCCTGGGCCCGAGGATGCCTTGAGCTCAGGGCTCTGTCCCGGGACAGCATGCCAAACAAGCTATGTATAAATCATGAGCTAAGTGTTAACTCTCAAAAGAAGATATTTCGAAGAATGTTCAGTAACCATTCACTTCCATTGTAGGAAAAACAAGTACTATGGAAGTGGATGGTTACAGGATATTTTTGAAATATATATTTTTCTGTGTTAAACTGAATAAAGAAACTCAAATAGGTTTGTAATGTAAACGCTGCATTAATAATGGCAGAATTTTTATTTTTGGGTGAACTATCCCTTTAAATGAAGCATTTTCTAGACATGTATATATGATGTTTTCAGAAACGAGTCGAGAGTTGTGTCACGCTTTACAATAAGCTTTCATAAGTTAATGTATTTACTAACTTTATAATGAACAATACTTGCGCATCATTTATTAATCAGAGTTCAACATGTAATGCATTATTAACATAATAATTGATGCTTGTTAACATTAGTTAATGCACCGTGGGTTAGCAGGAACTTTATTTTATATTATTTGAGTAAATACTGTAGTAAATGTACTGTTGGAGCGGCACGGTGGTTAGCACTGTGGCCTCACAGCAAGAAGGTCGCTGGTTCAAGTCCCGGCTGCGTCAGTTGGCATTTCTGTGTGAAGTTTGCATGTTCTCCCCGTGTTGGCGTGGGTTTCCTCCGGGTGCTCCGGTTTCCCCCACAGTCCAAACACATGCGCTATAGGGGAACTGATCAACTAAGTTGGCCGTAGTGTATGAGTGTGTGTGTGTGTGTGTGTGTGTGAATGAGTGTGTATGGGTGTTTCCCAGTGATGGGTTGCAGCTTGAAACTGAAATAAGACAATATTTGTTAGCTCGTCTAGAAAACGCTTCTTAATTGAAGAATTTGTAGATATTTGCACTAGAAACAGACCAAATCTCTCTCCTTTTTTTGCTGATGTGAGTTGTTTTGAATGCAGGACAATGGGGTGCTATCCTATTGTCGTGTTTGATAATGCATGCTGATGAATGGCGTTTGGAAAGGGAGGATTGATTTCCGCTGTGTTTCTAAATTAGGACTCGAGGTTAGCGAATCAGGGTTCAAGGTTAAAGGCCATCAGTTTATTGAATATCTGCAACATTAATTTCTAGCAGCTGACGCACAGAGATGACCTTATAGACCTGTGTTTATCAAATATGCCTTTCCGGAGATTTCAGCCTCACTTTTAGTTTTTTCTTGCTTATCATCAGTATTTGAGTCTGACTGTGAGGGAAGTTTATTTAGGATATCGTGTGTGCATTATTCTCTAATAATTCCCCAGTCTGGAGTGCATTATGCCTGCGGTCTCCACTACTAAATCCACAGTTCAGATGTTGTGTTTGAGACTTAATGTGTCAGGTTTTGGTCCTCAAACTGCTTCCTTGTGTAGGACTAGTGTCATCTGTTGTGTTCTGATGTGATCTTTGAGTGTTGTAGCTGTGAAATAACTTCAGCGGAGTGATATGGAGCTGTAATGCGCTCAAAACCTGGAACTATTTTAGATGTGCATTGATCTGATAATAACCAAACACCTCAGATTGTTCATCAGCCAACCAGAATCAACAACAGGCCCATGTTATAAATTTGCTGTTGAATGCTTGATTCTGATTGGCTGATGAACATTCTAGGGTATTTTTCTGGAAAAACGCCAGCTGGGACTCGAACTAGCGACCTTCTTGCTGTGAGGGTACAGTGCTAACCACTGAGCCACCATGCCACCCATTACTCTCTCTCTCAAGTATTTCCAAACATTTATGAGTTTCTTTCTTCTGTTGAACACAAAAGAAGATATTTAGAAGAATGCTGCTGACTAATGACTGCCATAGTAAGAACAACAAATGGAAGTCAATGGTTACCAGTTTCCAACATTCTTCAAAATATCTTCGTTTGTTAATTATTATTAATTAATTATTATTTTTCTGGACTTTGAGCGTCTATGGTGTGCTGTTATGTTGATGGAAAAGGACATCAGCACCTTGGGTTTACATTATTTTCTAATAATTCAACAGCCTGTTGTCAATTATTAATTACCTAATCAGTCCCTATAGGATTTTCTAAAAATATCAAAATAAATTGTATTTTGACATTAATTTAAGCAAATAATACCCAAAATTACTTCTTACCCGCAGACTCAGGATTTAGTGAGTCCAATTTTTTTATTTCATCTTGTACTTTCACAGCAAAACGCAAGACCTGAAGCAAATAATGAAGCCTTCTGGTGTGATTTCTGACTGTTGTATCTGTGAAATAACTCATAATCATTCAGCGGAGTGATACGGAGCACGCTAAACCTGCCGGAACTACTTCATCTGTGCCTTTATCTGACAATAACCAAAGACATGAGAGTGCTCATCAGCCAATCAGGATCAAGCATTTAGCAGCACTGCAGTATAAACGGTAATACACCACACTATAGTCATTCCCAACTAACACTACAACTTGAAATAAATCAGACTTTTTACCACATAAAGAGGCTTAAATGAAAATGTAAACTTAAAAATATGACAGTCAGAGCTAATTAATAATACAGGCACTATAAGTAAACTATAAATTTTAAACTAAGGCTACTTTAGCTGTGCCTTTTTCTGACAATAACCAAACACATGAGAGTGACTTTCAGCCAATCAGAATCGAGTATTTGACTGTTGTAGCTGTGAAATAACTCTAATCGTACAGCAGAGTGATATGGAGCTGTAATGCGCTCTAAACCTGCCGGAACTACTTTATCTTTGCCTTTATCTGACAATAACCAAACACCTAAGAGTGACCATCAGCCAATCAGAATCGAGTACTTGACTGTTGTAGCTGTGAAATAACTCTAATCATACAGCAGAGTGATATGGAGCTGTGATGCGCTCTAAACCTGCCGGAACTACTTTATCTCTGCCTTTATCTGACAATAACCAAACACCTGAGAGTGACTTTCAACCAATCAGAATCAAGTATTTGACTGTCGTAGTTGTGAAATAACTCTAATCATATAGCAGAGTGATATGGACCTGTAATGTGCTCTAAACCTGCCGGAACTACTTTATCTCTGCCTTTATCTGACAATAACCAAACACCTGAGAGTTACCTTCAGCCAATCAGAATCAAGTATTTGACTGTTGCAGCTGTGAAATAACTCTAATCATACAGCAGAGTGATATGGAGCTGTAATGCGCTCTAAACCTGCCGGAACTACTTTATCTCTGCCTTTATCTGACAATAACCAAACACCTGAGAGTGACTTTCAACCAATCAGAATCAAGTATTTGACTGTCGTAGTTGTGAAATAACTCTAATCATACAGCAGAGTGATATGGAGCTGTAATGCGCTCTAAACCTGCCGGAACTACTTTATCTCTGCCTTTATCTGACAATAACCAAACACCTGAGAGTGACTTTCAGCCAATCAGAATCGAGTATGTGACTGTTGCAGCTGTGAAATGAAAATGTAAACAGAAAAATATGACAGTCAGAGCTAATTAATAATACAGGCACTATAAGTAAACTATGAATGTTAAACTAAGGAATAATTTTATGGAGATATAATGTGCTCAAAACCTGCCGGAACTACTTTAGCTGTGCCGTTCAATAACAAAACACCTCAGAGTGACCCTCAGCCAATCAGAATCAAGCACTCAACTACAGACCTGTAGTATAATGTGTGTTAAGCTGTTATATTTGTAAAGGCTAGGAATGTAATGACTGGCTGAATTCTCGATTTGATTAAGTTAACGATTTTGATTTCATTACTCGATATGATGACCAATGACCAAGTCACGTTTTTTTTTGCCAAGAAAGTGCATAATTGTTGTGCAATTACATTATTACTAACCAACAAGAGACAGAAACTGATGATTTGTGTCGTATGTTAGCATCATTGACCCATAACAAAATATGCTATAACTGCGTTTGTGTGCTTTTTAAACCCAGCTTGCAAAGAATTCTGGCCCAGATTTGGCATAAAGCTGGCCCAGCAGGCCTTCATCTGGCACTGGCGTACAGCATGTGGGCCAAACATGGCCCGGGTTTGGAAGATGTGGCATCGTCTTTAAGGCAGCACACAAGATTTGGGCCAGATGTAATATTTGGCCCAGGTGTTAAAAATTGATATGTGGGCCACGTATGTTTGGCCTGTCGGACCTACATTTAAAATACATTCAAATAATTTTTGAGTGATGAAAAAACCAATCAGGTCCCTTTGAGAAAAAGCACAGCCCATAGTGTGTCTAAAGTGCAATGCTTCATGGGTTTATTAATTTCATTGCAATCGTGACACACCAACCTATCTGGCCCAGTTCAGGCCGTTAATAAACCGTTAATAACAGGAGTTATTAACTCGGCTGAGACTTGACCCAGATGTGGTCCATGTTTGGCCCTTATCTGAAAGCAAGACTTGGTCCAGTCATGTCCCGTAATTCACTGCAGCATGTGGGCCAAGCAAAAGCTGATTGCGTGGGCCAGAGCTGGGCCAGATAAATGTTTCTATGTGGGTAGAGTTTCTATTGTAAATTTGCAGGTTGAGTGCAATTAAACTATAAACTGAAATGCAAAGTCAAAGTATAAACAGTAGAAGTGAACAAATACATTCTCTCGACCAGCAAATATTAATCTAAGCAACAAAAAAAGAAACTAAATACAAAAGCAGACACTTATAAGCTATAACACCATCAATAATGACTGACTCTCTGAGGAATATCCACAAGATAAATGTAAACGTTGCTGAATAGTAGCTCTGACAGAGACATGAGGGGTTTAAATGACTGAAAAACAGCGGTATATGGATCATGAGTGCCTTAAATGTACAGTCTGTGATCATATCTCGGTTTTATTCTGTTTATATGTGATACAAATTGTCGTAGCTTGAAACAACTGGAAATATGCGCGGATTGTGCTATGTTTCTATGGAGATCTCAGTGTAGCCGCCATTACGGCTCATTGTTGTGTTTCCCGCCAGTCTCCGTACAGGTCACATGACTGTAAAATATCAATAATTATCTTTGTACTCACTTGTGGTTGGTGTAAATGGCTTGACCTGCACGTTCCTCTTCACTGGTGTTTCGAGTGTACAACTCTAAAATCACACAAAACAAAACAAACGACTATTAGAAATGTGTGTTTTTAGAGAGTCTCGCTGTTGCACGGTCTGCGAAACACAATAAACAATATATGGACTTATAGCACAACACATGAACATGACCTCAATCATTTTTGGTGATGCAATATACACTCACTGGCCACTTTATTAGGTACACCTTACTAGTATCAGGTTGGACCCCCTTTTGCCTTCAGATCTGCCTTAATCCTTCGTGGCAGAGATTCAACAAGCTACTGGAAATATTCCTCAGAGATTTTGCTCCATATTGACATGATAGCATCACGCAGTTGCTGCAGATTTGTCGGCTGCACATCCATGATGCCAATCTCCCGTTCCACCACATCCCAAAGGTGCTCTATTGGATTGAGCTCTGGTGACTGTGGAGGCCATTTGAGTACAGTGAACTCATTGTCATGTTCAAGAAACCAGTGTGAGTTGATTGGCGCTTTATGACATGGTGTTATCCTGCTGGAAGTAGCCATCAGAAGATGGAGACACTGTACTCATAAAGGGATGGACATGGTCAGCAACAATACTCAGGTAGGCTGTGGCGTTGACACCATGCTCAATTGGTACTAATGAGTATTAGTACTAATCAGAGATGCAACAAGGCATTTTTGCACACAGAACTGCCGCTCACTGGATATTTCCTCTTTGTCGGACCATTCTCTGTAAACCCTAGAGATGGTTGTGCATGAAAATTCCAGTAGATCAGCAGTTTCTGAAATACTCAGAGCAGCCCGCCTGGCACCAACAACCGTTCCACGTTCAAAGTCACTTAAATCCCCTTTCTTCCCCATTCTGATGCTCACTTTGAACTGCAGCAGATCGTCTTGACCATGTCTACATGCCTAAATGCATTGAGTTGGACAGGTGTACCTAATAAAGTGGCAGGTGAGGAATATATATATATCTGAAAAAAGTCTCTCCTGCTCACCAAGTGATATGTTACATGACAGTGGTATGCTAGAAACATCCTATAAAGCATGCTACTTTTGTAAAACATGCTAAACACATATTAGTGATATGCTAAAGCAGTTAGCAATGTGTTAGCAACATCCTAAACCACGCTACTAAAATATACATATGATAATAGAAAACAAATCTGTAAATAACAGGTGAGAATAACAAGCTATTCGTTAATAACCTATTTGTTTGTTTTTTAGATGTAGAAGTGCCCTCTAGTGAAGCTTAAAATTCATCAGGAAGTGGATTTTAAGCTCTACTAGAGATAACTTTCTTGACCATGTCTACATGCCTAAATGTATTGAGCTGCAGCCATGTTATTGGCTGATTAGAAATTTGTATTAACAAGCAGTTGGACAGGCGTACCTAATAAAGTGGCCAGTGAGTGTATATCATCCATAAATAAAAAACAATTCTAGCAACTCTTAAGCTCTCTATTGGAGGTGTCAGTGTTAGTATGATGTAAAAACACTGTAGTATTTACTACAAATGACTATAGTATATTTTCATGTTGGAAATAGATCTGGTAGCAGGTCTTACAGCCTCTGTTACTCTTTACCTTACACTTTTGAGTTAACATTTATTATTATTTATTTAAGGTGTGCATTTTCACATTCTGACTCTAAAACCTTATTAATACATTGTTAAACTTAATATAATTAAATTAAATATTAGTAAGAATAAAACATTGCATGTTCTTTGGAGGAGTGCACTCGCATTATGATGATATTATATTAGCATTATATAATGAGTGGCATAAAATGGCCTAAAATGACAATAATATCATTTACTGCAATATATTTTGGTGCAATATATATTATACAATGAAATATAGATATTATGTCAGGCCTATGCCACAGACATGCAGCCCAAGAGCAGTTAAGAAGCTAAGTAGGACTGAGTCTGGTCAGTAGCTGAATGGGAGACCACATGGGAACACTAGGTTGCTGTTGGAAGTGATGTTAGTGAGGGCAACAGGGGGGCGCTCAACATGTAGTCTGTGCCCCATTGTAGTGAAGGGGACACTATATTATCAGTGAGCACCGTCTTTTAGATGAGATGTTAAACCTCTCTGTGGTCCCATGGCAATTCTGGTAAAGAGTAGGGGTGTAACCCCGGTGTCCTAGCCAAATTCCCTCTATCAGCCCCTTATGATCATCCCCATCCACTGAATTGGCTCTATCACTGTATCTCCACTCCCCCTATAGCTGGTGTGTGGTGAAGCACTGGCGCCGCTGTCCTGTGGCTGCCAGGGCATCATCCAAGTGAAGCTGCACACTAGTGGTGGAGTGGAGAGACTCCACTCATGATAGTGAAGCACTTTGGGTGTGTGCCCATACACAATACATGCGCTATATAAATACACATTACATATGCACGAACCTCCTCATTGTTTATCCTTTTGATGCCGCAGAGTTTTACAGCACATTCGAGGTCCCAGGAGCCGGCCGGCAGATCCTGGAGGATCTGGAAGGAGAAGCTGAGTCTTTTGGGACAGTCTTTGATAAAACACGGCTCTTCTTTGAACGGCATTTCTCTGGTTACTGGCGTGGATCGAACCCAGCAGCTGCTGACTTTGATGCTGGCCTCTTGAAACATCTGGCTGGAGATCTGCAGGAGAGAAACAACAGCAAGCCTTTGCTTTTGATTGTGTTTTATGTCCACTCAGGCTCGATCTTAAAGTGTGATCATAATAAAAATCTGTTTCATTAAATGCTCTAATGTTTATCTCATGAAGTCAGTAAATAATTGTATTTATTTGTAATATATATACACATTTTTTATATATGTTAATATACTTTCATCATTTATATAAGGCTAAT
>NC_079439.1:73597727-73655227 GCF_903798145.1 Danio aesculapii
TCCTAAATGACTAATTGCTTCACCCTAAATGATGGATAGCCCCGTCCTAAATTACTGGTGGCTCGGCCCTACATAACTGATAACTCCACCCTAAAATACATTTATCTCCATCCTAAATTACTGATAGCCCCACCCTAAATAACTGATAGCCCTGCCCTAAATTACTGATAGCCCCGTCATAAATAAATTATAGCTCCACCCTAAATAACTGATAGCCCCGCCCTAAATTACTGATTGCTCCGCCCTAAATTACTGATAGCTCCGTCCTAAATTAGTAATTGCTCCGCCCTAAATTACTGATGGCTCTAATCTAAATTATTGTTTGCTCCACCCAAAATAACTGATTGCTCCGCCCTAAATTATCAATAGCCCCGCCCTAAATTACTGATTTCTCTGCCATAAATTATTGATAACCCCACCCTAAATTAATGATTGCTCCACCCTAAATAACTGATACCTCCGTCCTAAATTACTGATTGCTCCGCCCTAAATTACTGATTGCTCCACGCTAAATTATTGATTGCTTCACCCTAAATTACTGATTGCTCCACCCTAAATTACTGATTGCTCCACCCTAAATTAGTGATTGCTCCGCCCTTAATTACTGATTGCTCAACCCTAAATTAGTGATTGCTCCGCCCTAAATTAGTGATTGCTCCTCCCTAAATTAATGATTGCTCCACCCTAAATTATTGATTGCTTCACCCTAAATTACTGATTGCTCCACCCTAAATTATTGATAGCCCAGCCCTAAATAACTGATTGCTCCGCCCTAAATAACTGATAGCCCAGCCCTAAATAACTGATTGCTCCGCCCTAAATAACTGATAGCCCAGCCCTAAATAACTGATTGCTCCGCCCTAAATTACTGATTGCTCTACACTAAATAACTGATTGCTCTGCCCTAAATTACTGATAGACCCGCCCTAAATTACTGATTGCTCTGCCCTAAATTACTGATAGACCCGCCCTAAATTACTGGCAGCTGCGCCTCAAATTACTGATAGCCCCGCCCTAAATTATTGATAGCTCCGCCCTAAATTACTGATTGCTCAGCCCTAAATTGATTGCTTCACCCTAAATTACTGATTGCTCCACCCTAAATTATTGATAGCCCCACCCTAAATTTCTGATTTCTCCACCCTAAATTACTGATTGTTTAGCCCTAAATTATTGATTGCTTCAACCTAAGTAACTGATTGCTCCACCCTAAATTATTGATAGCCCCACCCTAAATTACTGATTGTTTAGCCCTAAATTATTGATTGCTTCAACCTAAGTAACTGATTGCTCCACCCTAAATTATTGATAGCCCCGCCCTAAATTACTGATAGTCCCACTTATAACAAGAACTACTGTGTCCATATATGGGCTGTGAAATCTGACCTTTGACCCCAGTGAATGTGATGGTCTTTGGGCTTCGTGCGGTGGTGATGGATGTGACTCCGCCAAACGTTTCCTCTGCCCATTGCAGCACTGCAGAAACATTGCCTGCAGGTGGCGCTGTGAGAATCTGCAGAGGCTTTTGGGTCTGGTGGATAAACGTTAATAAAGTCCCGTTGGTTACCTGTAAAACAGACGCAGAAGACTTTACTTTTACATGCAAATAAAAAATAATGTTTACTCTCTGTTACATATTTCAGGACACTGCAGTTAATCTATCTACACCAGGGGTGTCCAAACTCGGTTCTGGAGAGCCGGTGTCCTGTTGAGTTTAGCTCCAACTTGCTTCAACACACCTGCATGGAAGTTTTTAGTATACCAAGTAAAGAGCTTGATTAGTTGGTTCAGGTGTGTTTGATTAGGCAGGAAATCGGGCCTCCGAGTTTGGACACCCCTGATCTAGACAAACAATTGAAAAGAAATGTGAATTACTGTAAAATGTCAGGGGAAAATGCGCAGTTAACTACTGATCGAATGTTCAGAATAATTAATTTCTTTTAAAATGTTTCTGTATATTGTAAAGATTTCTGAAGGCTTGTCTGACACTTTGAGGATTGGAGTAATGATGCTAAAAATTCAGCTTTACATCACAGAAATTCATTATATTTAATTATTTAATTTGAAATAAAATAAAATTAAATTAAATTAAATTAAATTAAATTAAATTAAATTAAATTAAATTAAATTAAATTAAATTAAATTAAATTAATTTAAATTAAATTAAATTAAATTAAATTAAATTAAATTAAATTAAAAACTTTGATCAAACTTTTACGGCAGTTTTTTAAAAATGTAAAAATATGCAATTATTTACTTTAAATTTAATTATATTTTTTATTTCATTAAACTTAAACAAATAAACTAAACTAAACTAAAATAAAATAAAATAAAATAAAATAAAATTTTAATCAAATTAAATTAAAAACTTTGATCAGACTTTTACAACTGTTATTTTAAAATGTAAAAATATGCAAAAATAATAAAATGTAAAAATAATATTAAAGATGTAAATAAAAAAAAAAATAAAATGTTAAACTTTAATCAGAACATGAAACAGAAATGTATTAAATTGTATAGTATTAACACAGATAGCAGTTATTTTAAAATATAAAATGTAATTATTGAAATTTAATTTAATTTAATTTAATTTAATTTAATTTAATTTAATTTAATTTAATTTAATTTAATTTAATTTAATTTAATTTAATTTAATTTAATTTAAACTTCGATCACGTAATTGTTTACTTGGTAAAACTTCATTTAAAAACATTTATAAATCTGACTGATTCCAAACTTCTTTCTTTTCTACAATACACAGAGGACAAATGCTGAATAACTGCACAGTGCAGCAACACAATGGTGATATGCTGATGAGGAAAACAGAACAGATGCAAACACTTACAGGTATATGTGTTACCAAGGCAACAACCTTGCTATATTTATAAAGCATGATTTATAGTCAGAGTGGGCTCTATTATAGTATGCATATATAACCACATCTTTAACATTTATCTCCACATTTTAAATTGTCATGGAGTTATGCACAAACAAAAGACACATTCAAAGTGTCCCACATATAAGGAGAGAGAAATATTTAATGCTTTTATATCATTGCAAAAGTATAGTTTTTATTTCTGAATTATGGATGGACGGACGGATTGAGTTAGAGATAGAAACTAACTAGCCCAGATAGATAGATAGATAGATAGACAGACAGACAGACAGACAGACAGATAGATAGATAGATAGACAGACAGACAGATAGATAGATAGATAGATAGATAGATAGATAGATAGATAGATAGATAGATAGATAGATAGATAGATAGATAGATAGATAGATAGATAGAAAGATATATGGATGGATGGATGGATGGATGGATGGATCAACAGACGGACGGATAGATGGATGGGTGGAGTGAGTTAGGGATAGAAACTAACTAGCCCAGATAGATGGATGGATGGATGGATGGATGGACAGATAGACAGACAAACAGACGGACGGATGGATGGATGGGCAGATTGAGTTAGGGATAGAAACTAACTAGCCCAGATGGATGGATGGATGGATGGATGGATGGATGGATGGATGGATGGACAGATAGATGATAGATAGATAGATAGATAGATAGATAGATAGATAGATAGATAGATAGATAGATAGATAGATAGATAGATAGATAGATAGATAGATAGATAGATAGACGGACGGACGGACGGACGGACGGACGGACGGACGGACGGACGGACGGACGGACGGACGGACGGACGGACGGACGGACGGACGGACGGACGGACGGACGGACGGACGGACGGACGGACGGACGGACAGAAAGATAGATAGATAGATAGATAGATAGATAGATAGATAGATAGATAGATAGATAGATAGATAGATAGATAGATAGATAGATAGATAGATAGATAGATAGATAGATAGAAAAATACAATGGAGGTCAATGGTAACAGGTTTCCAACATTTCTCAAAATATCTTCTTTAGTGTAAAGTAAATGATGACAAGATGTTCAGTTTGGGTGAACTATCCCTTTAAGAACATAAAAAACCTGTAACCATTGACTTGCATAGTAGAAAATATATAAATACAATAGAAGTCAATGGTTACAGGTTCCCAACATTTCTCAAAGCAGCTTCTTTACTGTTTGTAAATAATGCAATACTTCATTTAGTAATGAAAAATAAATCATTAACAAAGTATGACATAATTAAGCACATTATAAATGTGGTGGTAACTCAAGAATAGAGCTGCAGTTATAAACTGCTTACTAACGCTTATTAATGTAGAGGTAATGCTTAACAGATAATGAATTCACTAGATGCTATTGCTTAGTAAATGATTCATAGTGTGTAGTTATTATAAAGTGTGACCAAAAACTCAAACAAGTAAATATTAAGTAGCCTAAATGATAACAGAATTCGTGTGAACTGTCCCTTTAAGAACAGCAAAAACCTGTAACCATTCACTTGGAAGGCAATGGTTACAGGTTTCCAACATTTCTCAAAATATCTTCTTTAGTGTTTAACATAATTTTAAAAAACAAGTAAACAATAAGTAAATGATGACCGAATGTTCAGTTTTGGGTGAGCTGTCCCTTTAAGAATACAAAAAACTTGAAGCTTAGCACACAACGCAGGTCTGAAAGGGATAAATTACTATACCCTAGTCTTGCAGTGTAAACACAGATTAAATCCACTGTGCTCAGACTCCTGACATGTGTTTTTCTCAAGACACAGAGCAGTTGTTCTGGAGCGGTCAGATCATGATGGATTCAGGCCGGTCAGCAGTATTTCTGCACTGATAAGAGCTGAAGTTTCTCCAGACGGATCCATCCCTATTTAACACAGCACAGTCTGGACTAGGCATAGGGCGATATAAGGTTTCAATATTTACAGCGGTTTGGGAAGTCACAGTTTTAAAAGTGCCCAAATGTTCTGTTCTCAACTAAAAACATCCATGAATTGCTCATTTTACTGATTGTTTTCTTTTTATTTCCCTGTGTTATATTAATTTAACTACTGAGTAACATTAATGAATTACATGTACTTAAAGGGGTTATAGTCGTGTTAGTTACATGTAATTATGCATAATCCATTGTAATTACTTTAAGAACAATACAAATGCAATGGACGTCAATAGTTACAGGTTTCCAACATTTCTTAAAATATCTTCTTCAGTGTTTAAAAGCTAAACAAAGTCTGTGTAACTCAAACATTCTTTCATTTTCCTCCAGCTTAGTCCCCTTGTTTATCAAAGGTCGCCACAGCGGAATGAACCGCCAACTATTACAGCATATGTTTCACACAGAGGATGCCCTTCCAGCTGCAACCCATTACCGGAAACACCTATACACACTTATTCACACACATACACTAGGGCTAATTTAGTTGATCAGTTCCCCTATAGCGCATGTGTTTGGACTGTGGGGGAAACCGGAGCACCCGGAGGAAACCCACGCCAACACTGGGAGAACATGCAAACTCCACACAGAAACACCAACTGAAATGGGACTCGAACTAGCAACCATCTTGCTGTGAGGCCAAAATGCTAACCACTGAGCCAAAACTCAAGCATATTATATAGTAAGCGCATGATAAATGTGTAACTAAGTCATCTTAAATTACAGTGTTACCCAATTTTTTACCCAGACACATTTAAAATGAACATATTTAGAGCTGTAACCGTGATATTTTTATCCAGTTATTAACATGCCGTCAGAATCTTATCCCACGCCTGTAGTCTGGACACACGCACACACACACACACACACACACACACACACACACACACACACACACACACACAACAACAAAGCTTGTTGCTGTTCAGTAACTCCAGCATGCATTGTTCAACAGCAATCTAATAAAGGTTAACAAGGTTCAACAGTGGAAGAACAAATTGAAGAAAGCAAACGCGCTGCTCGTGTTTTGTTTCGAGAGCAGCTTCACATCCATATCGCACTGGAGTTCGGTGTGTTTGCAGATTCCTGTGGGGTCGTGGGCTACACAAACTGGGTTAATTACCTGGGAAAACAGTGTAAAGTGTGCAGCTGGAGCGCGGTTTACTGACAGACAGACACCTGCCAGAGGGATTACACTGCTGAATATGAAGAGGTGAGAGTCTGTGTGCAACAACTGTACTGTATATATATATATGTGTGTGTGTGAGTGTGTGTGTGTTAATTAACAGGTTGCATTTTTTGTTTACTGTTTATTTACTGTTTTGAATTGCATTATGGGTTGTTGATCTCTGCTCTGTCCACTTTTGATGGTGAAAAATCAACTCTACAGTTTTAACAACAGGCCTGGTAAAAGGGGTGGTTCCTTTATTTCTCAATAAGAGGTCCTTGTTGTAGTTATTCGACCCATTTTCTATTTAATTATGAGGCTTAAAGGTGTTGTATGTACATTTTTGACTCTTCTAAAGCATATAAACACCATGATATGTGTTCAGATATTCAGAAACATGTTCAGTGAACATACTTGTTTATCTGAACAGCAATGCTGAAGTCAGATATTCTGCTGTGAACATGTGCGTTAAGTGTTGGAACAGCTGTCCTTGTTTTGGTCATTTAACCCGCCCAATGCCAGTTTAGCCAATTATATTTCAGCACTTCGGGTTGCCAGATAGTGGAAAACAGTGTATTTCATTCATTCAGTCGGTCAGGAAGGCTCTCAAAGCATGTGTCTGTGACTGAAATGCGACCTCTGGTGGACAGTAGCAGACTCTGAAATGAGATGCAGATTCAGAGTTCCTCATGAGGTTATTAATTAGCAAATTATATAAATATTACCAACCTAAACATTAGGTCAGCAGGTTACATTGTAACCGCGTGTCCTAACAACACGCTATGTTAAGAGATACACAATGATAAGCAGTTTGGCTGTTTGCACCAGACTAAAAACCACAGAAATGTAAAGGGCCACGAAACCCCCCAGTCTCAGCAGGGTGTGTTCACACCTCTAGGTTAAAAAAAAGTCAGGAAAGTGGGTGTGTCCAGCTCTGTTTAGGTGGGAGTGTCGGGGCAGGGAAAGAGGGAAGGTTTTGCATAAAAATGGGAGTTTCGGTTTAAGAAAGCGCTGATTATCACAGAAGTAAAACAACACACAGACGCAGAGGAGGAAGACGGCGACTCTGTTTATGTGGACATCAGTAATCAAATTATTTGCTAAATCATTAATTTGTGGACTTTAACTGCAGTTTGGCACTTTCACTTTCATTCAGGAACATTTCCTGCCTGCCCCCCATGATAAACCCAACCCAGGCTCATTCTGAGAACGTAGTCCCGGGGACGTTTCTGGAGACCGCGAAATACGTCCCGGGAGGTACGTATTTGTGCAGTTTTTGTTTTCGCGAGTCCGCGAGAGGCCGCTGTGCGCGCTTTTTCCCGCGCCTTTCTCGCGTAAACCCGCTAGAGGCCGCTGTCGAACGACCTTCCGCCTGTCTGCCTGTCTTCATGACGGAATGATTGACCGTGCGACCAGCCAATCGGCTGACCCACCCTCCTCCGTCCCTAAACCCAACCAACGACGATTCACAAAACCCGTCCAGAAAAAGAAAAGCCCTCGTCTGATTTTTACCACGTTTTCGGATTTTGACCACATTCTCACCCTGTGATGAACTTGTTCGCTTCATTTTTTGGATTTTGTTTTTGTTTTCTTACCTGATTTCTGGAACCGCTCTTCCCCGGACTCGAACCCGGTCGTCGTCGTCGTGGTCAGCCCCTCCCTGCGCCTCGAGTCCGCCAGAGTGCACGAAGAGCTAACCGGACAAACTGGCTGCAGCGGGAAAGCCCTCCACACGGAGGCGAGCGGCCGGCTGGCCGGCCGGCCGGCAAGCGCCGAAGGGAACGGCGTCACACCGCCCCGCAGCGTTCGCTTAAAAAAATGAAATGCAGCCGTACGTACCCCCGGCTACGTATTTCGCGGTCTCCAGAAACGTCCCCGGGACTACGTTCTCAGAATGAGCCTGGGTTGGATAAACCAGAGATTGCATACGAGGAACAGCTGGAAGAGTGCAGTTTTAATAGATTGTTTGATACCGTACGTCGTATAAGAGAACCTCCGCATTTCTCGGTAACTTAGATACACTCGTAGGTAGCGTCAGAAAGCCGTGTGTGTATAGACGTTCCTGCAACAAAATGCGGGGAAAATCCTACACGATGGTGATAGTTTGAATGCGATGTTTACACTCTGAGACCAGCATTTACAGCGGATCATTCAGTCTATAATATTGTAGTGATATTAACGTTCTGTAAACTTAGTAACTAAATCATTTTGACTAAAGTCTGTCTTTAAACACTGAAAGAGCACTGCTGACCATACGAACTAACTTTGCCTCTGAATAAACAAACAAAGAGCACTGATCACTTATCAAATCTGTAGAGACGGGACAATCAACACCAACTGGAGCCGCGTCTTTATTGAAAGGAGACAAGCAGAAAATCAGGATTTCACCATTTCCAGCTCTCGGGTAACAATTTTCCTTACAAACGTAATTCTCCCGCGTGTTGTGTGTACAGTAAACCACACGTGAGTCCAGCTGCGCTCTCAAAGCAGGGAAATGAAAACAAAACCTTCGTCGCAGCACATTAATAAACAAAACACTGATGATGTACTCGCCGGTACAGACAGCCAGTCTGCACACTGGAAAACACGCAAGAATCTAATCGCCTTGACGCAGCTTCAAGAATTAGTTTCAAACCGGAAGAATGAATTTGCTCGAAATAATGCACAAAAAAAAAACTATTTTCACTTTTTAGTGAGATATATGTGTCCTAATAGTGTTTATAGCTGCGTGGGACACATATATGACTGTCAACAGCTCAACACATGTGTTTTGGTGCTTCGTGACCATTTAAATACAGCCATTCTGAAGCACAGAATAGTGCACTCACTGCACTCCAGCCAAACGGTGAGGTTTATAATCTAATGAGTACATATTAAAGCTCTTTAACATTAATACATGTAGAATCACTGATATGTGTTGGTTTGCACTGAGTCTCAGTCTCAGTTCCAGATGGTTTATTTCCCAAATCTGAGGTGAACTACTGCGTGAACTACGATCTGCTGCTGCTTTCAGTATATGGCAGCAAATGTCATGTCACATTGCATTCAAACTCGCATTATTAGCATTTAACACTGAATAAAGCACATGAGCTGTACCTGAGCTGATCACTGTTTTCTGTTGTTCAGCTGTGAGAAACAGAAGCCGTTTCTAATATATATTTCAGGTGTTGGTTAGGACAAAAACTCCTTTTAATAAGGAAAATATTCCTTCTATCGTGTGCCGTTTCTCTTAGAACATGACTTAAATCAGCCTTTAGGCTTGACAGTCAGGCTCGGTCCTGTTGATGTTGACAATCTGCACTTGCGTGTGTTTTGAACCAGGCATGCAATACCTAGTTCAACCACTGGGTGTCAAACATACTGCGCCTTTAAATACTGCATTTTAAGCAGTGTGTTTTGCTGGATCAGCTTGTCGAATGGTCATCATAACCACGCTTTTTGATGTACCAAACGATGCATTGTACTAGCTCAGCAGAGGGTTAGTGTATCGTATGTATTGGAGTGTTACTCACATAAATGCTGACAGCTGGGTTATCTTGAAGCATGGCGTGGCTGGGTTGTGCACTGGAGGATGTGAAGATCACCACAGACTTGTTCGCCATCGTCAGATTCACCATAAACAATGAGGTATCCTGAGGAAACACAGCAACAGACACACTCTGAGTATGATGATATCTGTGCATGACTGCAGATGTGTTGTAAAAATGATAATGTGTCTCATGCCATAGTAACTATAGAATCACCACAACAGATTGATTACTATAGTCATTGTGTTGCCATAGCAACTGTAGAATCACCACGTCAATTACTATAGCTGTTGTGTTACCATAGCAACTGTAGAATCAACTTGTCAATTACTATAGTCGTTGTGTTGCCATAGCAACTGTACAATTACAACGTCAATTACTATAGTCGTGGTGTTGCCATAGCAACGGTAGAATCACAAGGTCAATTACCATAGTCGTTGTGTTACCATAGCGACTGTAGAATCACCACGTCAGTTACTATAGTTGTTGTGTTACCATATCAACTGTAAAATCACCACGTCAATTACTATAGTTGTTGTGTTACCTTAGCAACTGTAGAATCACCACAGCTGATTAATTCAAGTACTTCACTGCGGTATGGTTTAAAAACACTAGTTTTTACTGTAAATTACCATGTGTGTTCATGAGTGTAAGGTAAATAGTTAAACTACTTGTTCTACAAACAAGTGTTCTTATGAAGATACATAAAAATAAAAATATTATAACAAGAAAACAACATTTTGCAGCAACACATGGAGCAAAACTGAAAGCTGTATTTCTATTATTTTGTTTATGGCTAAGAATCAATTGAAGTAAATGAGACCTTGAAAATACCATCTATTGTAATTTAAATATACACATAGTTCATAATAACTATGCTAAAGGCATAATGATCAGCTCAACTCTGGGTAAACTATGGGTAAAATAACAGCTATGTGTACGGATATATAATCAACCCAGGCTCATTATTGATACATACCCCTGTATACATTTTCGGAGAGGTCAAATTTTTTTGCAGTTTTTGTTTTGTTGAATCCACCAGAGGGCGCTGTGTACGCTTTTTCAGATCTCAAATTTCTCTCACGAGTGCCATTCGTGCCTGATGTTCTCACGTAAATCCACCAGAGGCCGATGTTAACTGACTGAACGATCAAACAACCGATAACCCCACCCGCCACCTTCTCTAAGCCCAACCAATAGTGTTTTCCAAAGCAATCCAGAAAAAGAAAAGCCCTCGCCTTATTTTTACCACGTTTTCAGATTTTACCACATTCTCACTCTGTTATTTACTATTTCATTTATGGCTTTTGTTTTTTTCCCTTCAGGCAACCATTCATTGCCAGACTCCAACCCCGTTGTCTCAGAGAATGCCTCTCTGTGTCTCAAGTCTACGTTTGGCCAGAGGAGAAAGGGTCGTGCCCAACTGAGCCTGGTTTCTTTCCAGGTTCTCTCATCACTTTGGTCAATCGGTGAAGTTTGTCCCTCCACTGTCGCCACTAGCTTGCTTGGTTCAGGACTTGTGGAGCTGCGCATGTATGGATTTGCTCTTAAGTGTTTAAACTCCCATAACTTGAACGGCATCCGATCTTATGTTAGTCTGTCTGTAGTATTCCAGAGGTTTCCATAATCCTGGACCAGGCCGTATCCTGAGCAGAGGCTGTGGTGGTCATGGAGGAGTGGAGAACATGAGACTGATTACTGCAAGACCCCAGTGATAGACGAGTCCTCGTATTGATCCTGAAGGGCCAGCCTGTACACCAGCCGGTGACCTACTCACACCTGCGGCTTGTCCACGATGGACCTCCAGCATTCTCTGGTGCCTAGACTGCAGCTTTGGCCAGAGGAGAAATGGTCATGCCCAACTGGGCCTGGTTTCTCTCATCACTTTGGTCAATCGGTGAAGTTTGTCCTTCCACTGTCGCCACTGGCCTACTTGGTTTGGGACTTGTGGAGCTGCGCATGGCTGGATTTGCTCTTCAGTGTTTGGACTTTCAGCAGTGAAGATTAACCCACACTGAACTGAACTGAACTTAACTTCAGCTCTGAACACTGGACAGAAAATGCTGGTACACTATAATATTGTGCACTAGCTGTGAGTGTTTGAGTGTGTGTGTGAGAGTGTGTGAGAGTGTGTGTTAGAGTGTGTGTAGTGTGTTTGTGTTTATCTGGACTGAAACTGTCAGAGAAAGCAGAACTGAGCGATCGACAGGTCTCTGAGTTGAAGATCTGATCTGATCTGTGAGACTGAGTAAAGCTGGAGTTACTGAGACACAATCTGATTCCCACAGGCCATGAGGAAACACTGAACACACACACACACACACACACACACACACACACACACACACACACACACACACACACACCGTAAACACTGGAGCAGCTCTGGTGGAGATCTGCAGACACACAGACGCTCAGAGGAGAAACAGACCATTCTGTCACACACACACACACACACTCACTCACTATCACAAACATACGCATGCACACATACATTCACACACACATACACACACACACACACACTCACACACAAACACACACACACACACGCACACACACACACATACACACATACTGACATCACACACACACACACACAGAGACAGGCGTAGGGGTGTGTCTCTGTGTGGTCCAGCAGTGGGCGTGGCCTGCTCGTGATGATGTCATCGTCTGGATCTCTGGAGCCGCGGCAGAGCTGAAGAATAGCGGGAAGCTGCTCTGCATCAGCAAAAGCCCCCAGAAAAAGAGCTCTTGAGAGAAAACGCAACGCGCAGGAGGAACACAATGGTATCTTGAAAGCACAGCAACAAAAATAGCCCCGCGGTGGACATTGTTTGACCCGAGGTGGACGGTGATGCATTATGGGAGGTCTGCGTTTCTGTAAACACCATTGAGGATTACTGAACATTATTAACACACAGCCGGAGTGTTTCCCTCAGCACGCACTTTCCACATCACAGTACACACACACGTCAGCAAACATCACACACAGGAGTACAATAAAGACGTCTGTGGAGGACAGAACTACATCTGAGGAGACGACTATAACTCAAATGTGTACGAATAAATCAATAATTAAATATTAATAAAAGTTTGGGGTCGACCCATTCATGATGTTGTGTTTCATTTAAAAGAAATCAGTACTGTTGTTAAGAATATTGCTGTATACAACTTTTTGGGGCCCCCAGAGATACGATTAGGGTTCCACCGAACGTCCCATCACACCCCACTATACTTTCATTGCCTTTCGTTTGCAACAAAACCTCCATCCACCCGCTCTGGACTTTTATCCGCTACCCCCACCGCCCCTGCTCCTCACGTTCATCCACAACTCCTCCCACCACCCCTGTTCTTCACTTTCGTCTGCGACGCACCCTCCCCCAACCCTCCCGCTCTTCACTTTCGTCCACAGCTCCTCCCACCGCCCCTGTTCTTCACTTTCGTCCACAACACCTCCCACCACCCCTGTTCTTCACTTTCATCTGCGACGCACCCTCCCCCAACCCTCCCGCTCTTCACTTTCGTCCGCAAGTCCCCTCACTGCCTCCGCTCTTCACGTTCGTCCACAACTCCTCCCATCACCCCTGTTCTTCACTTTCGTCCGTGACGCACCCTCCCCCAACCCTCCCGCTCTTCACTTTCATCCGCAAGTCCCCTCACTGCCCCCGCTCTTCACGTTCGTCCACAACTCCCCCCACCACCCTGTTCTTTATTTTCATCCCCAATTCCCCCCACTGCCCCCATTTTTTACTTTCATCCACAACTTCCCCCACTGCCCCCTTTCTTCACTTTCGTCCACAATGCACCCTCCCCTAACCCTCCCGATCTTCACTTTTATCCACAACTCCCCCCACCGCCCCCATTCTTCACTTTCATCTGCGACGCACCCTCCCCCAACCCTTCCGCTCTTCACTTTCGTCCGCAAGCCCCCTCACTGCCCCCGCTCTTCACGTTCATCTGCAACTCCCCCCACCGCCCTGTTCTTTACTTTCATCCCCAATTCCCCGTACTGCCCCCGTTCTTTACGTTCGTCCGCAACTCCCCTCACCGCCCCCTTTCATCACTTTCGTCCACAACGCCTAACCACTCCCACACCCCCCCCCCCCCCCGGCCCCATTCTTCGCTTTCGTATGCGATGCACGCTCCCCCAACCCTCCCGCTCCTCACTTTCGTCCACAACTCCCCCCACCACCCCAGTTCTTCGCTTTCGTATGCGATGCACGCTCCCCCAACCCTCCTGCTCCTCACTTTCGTCCACAACTCCCCCCACCACCCCAGTTCTTCACTTTCGTCTGTGATGCACGCCCCCCACTCTTGCTGTGAGGCAACAGTGCTAACCACTGGGCCACCGTGCCACCCATCTAGGAAAAGAGGAGGAGTAGGGGTGGAAGGGGGGATTCTTCAAAACAAAGATGGCTGTTATATGGATCTTAGGGTATTTATAGTGGCTAAGGAATCGTCTGATTGGTGAATCCTGAATTGGATAATGCTGGACCAGCCATAAGCAATCACACGACATTAGTTTATAAATAAACTTCACTCAATGTTACAGTTTTGTGGATAAATCTAACTCTCTTCTGTCTGACCTCCAGGCTGATGATGTGCACTTCTGTCCCGTTCTCCGTCTGGAAGTCGGTCCAGCATCCCAGAGGTTTTTCCTGCAGGACGATCCAGTCGTTGCTGTTTCCGGAAACATCCTCCGGCTCACAGATGGACTCTGAAGAGACAGAAAAGAGGAGCTGTTGAAAGTGTGTGTGTGTGTGTGTGTGTGTGTGCTTGATCTGCAGCCGTGGGGAATAATAATATCCTGCCAGCGGCTCGTAAATCAGCTGCAGAATAAAGCACGTCCTTCCTCTGTACAGTCCAGCTAAAAACACCAACATACAAACCTGCAGCGCTCAGCATTAATAAACACAACTCCTTTCAGTATATGTATGCATTAACAGTGAATATAGACTAATATTGTTGACATAGCCATTAATAATAAGCATCGATATATCCAATTAATAAGAGTTTGATCACTAGACATCTTGAGGAATAGACAGATCATACTTAAATAGATCATATTTAAAGTTAAAGGTGCAGTACGTATGCTTGACACCCAGTGGTTGAACTAGGTATTGCACGCCTGGTTCAAAACACAAGCAAGTACAGATTGCCAGAGTCTCTCTCTCTCTCTCTCTAATACACACACACACACACACACACACTCGTGCACAAGGGCAGACTGAGAGGGAGGAAATACAGGAAGCTCCAACAACTCTAAGGACAACAGGAAATGCCATGTTTAGTCGTCAGGCTGACGGTGACGGCAGAGCAGGCTTTGTGTTGGAGAGTCAAGGCTTTATCAAGGATGTGAGTGGAGTCTGAATGGAGGAACACACACACACACACACACGCGCACACACACACATTTATTCTTAATGAGCATCACTGTCTGCTTTTCCAGTGACGATAACTAAACATACTAGATTCACATCACATCCACTGTGTTTATATTAACGTATGACAGTGCATGTGCTATATACACTCACCGGCCACTTTATTAGGTACACCTTACTAGCACCTTACTTCAGATCTGCCTTAATCCTTCATGCCAGAGATTCAACAAGCTACTGGAAATATTCCTCAGAGATTTGCTCCATATTGACATGATAGCATCACACAGTTGCTGCAGATTTGTCGGCTGCACATCCATGATGCCAATCTCCCGTTCCACCACATCCCAAAGCTGCTCTATTGGATTGAGCTCTGGTGACTGTGGAGGCCATTTGAGTACAGTGAACTCATTGTCATGTTCAAGAAACCAGTCTGAGATTATGGGCGCTTTATGACATGGTGCGTTATGTGTGTATGGGTGTTTTTCAGTACTGGGTTGCAGCTGGAAGGGCATCCGCTGTGTAAAACATATGCTGGATAAGTTGGCGGTTCATTCCGCTGTGGTGACCCCTGATGAATAAAGAGACTAAGCTGAAGGAGAATGAATGAGTGAATGACAGAAATGATGTGTGGAAATCTACATTGATATTTCAAACTGAAATGCTACAGAAACGTATGGAAATAACCCAAGTTAAACCTTTGTTTTTGGTGAAAATACTAGTGTCCTAAGACTTTTGCAGAGTATTTGTACTCTGGCCGGTCACTGAACAGATCAATTAAAGCATTTGTTAATTAAAGAACACAATCGCTGCTGAAGAAACTCCACATTCTCATCATAGTTTTGAGGGGCTGTCAGAGACACATTCATGATGATGATATTGATATAGGTTTGTGTGTGTGTGTGTGTGTGTGCGTGTGTGTGAGTGTGTCAGCGGCCTCAGGGGACGCAAACACTGACCCGCAGCTCTGACCCGGAAATACCAGAGTTTGACTAAACGCTTCTGTGGTAAATGAGCTATACGGCTGATAACCAGCTCTCATCAGAAACCAGCACAACAGATGATTCTTTCACATGCAAAGCAGTGTGTGTGTGTGTGTGTGTGTGTGTGTGTGTGTGTGTGTGTGTGTGTGTGTATGTGTGTGTGTGTGTAAAGAATATGGTGATGAGAAAGCCACTATAATAATAATAATAACAACACGGTGGCTCAGTGGTTAGCACTGTTGCCTCACAGCAAGAAGGTCGCTGGTTTGAGTTCCAGCTGGGTCAGTTGGTGTTTCTGTGTGGAGTTTGCATGTTCTCCCCATGTTGACATGAGTTTCCTCCGGGTGCTCCGGTTTCCCCCACAGTCCAAACACATGCGCTATAGGAGTACTGATGAACTACATTGGTCATAGTGTATGAGTGTGTGTGGGAATGAGTGTGTATGGGTGTTTCCCAGTGCTGGGTTTCAGCTGGAAGGCCATCCGCTGTGTAAAGCATATGCTTGAATAGTTGGCAGTTCATTCCGCTGTGGCGACCCCTGATGAATAAAGGGACTAAGCCGAAGGAAAATGAATAAATGAATGAATAATAATTAGAAGCTGCTCATTCACACACCACTAAGCACCATCATCGTAACACGCACAACACAATTAGTGATGCAATAAACGTTATTTATCCACATAAGATGTAACATAAAACTCGAAAACCCTCAAAACACACACTTTTGGAAGCATGTTTCAGAGTGTGTTATTGTTGTATAAAATAACATGATTTTGTGAAAGTTCTGAGCTCATTTGTGTTACATGTTCATTCTATAGTTGTTGTGTTACCATAGCAACAGTAGAACCACCAAAAACAGATCAATTACTATAGTTATTGCGTTACCATAGCAACAATAGAATCACCACAAACAGACCAATTGCTATAGTTGCAATGTTACCATAGCAACTGCAGAAACGCCACAAACAAATCAAATACTATAGTCATATTACCAAAGCAACAGTAGAATCACCACAAACAGATTAATTACCACAGTTGTTGTATTACCATAGCAACAGTAGAATCACCTCAAACAGATCAATTACTAGTTGTCGTATTACCATAGCAACTGTAGAATCACCACAATTAGATCAATTACCACAGTTGTTGTATTACCCTAGCAACAGTAGAATCAACCCAAACAGATCAATTACTACAGTTGTCGTATTACCATAGCAACGGTAGAATCACCACAAACAGATCAATTACTATAGTTGTCGTATTACCATAGCAACTGTAGAATCACCACAAACAGATCAATTACTATAGTTGTTATGTCACCGTAGCAACTACAGAATCACCACAAACAGACCAATTGCTATAGTTGTCATGTTACCTTAGCAACTGCAGAATCGCCACAAACAAATGAAATACTATTGTCGTATTACCAAAGCAACTGTAGAATCACCACAAACAGATCAATTACCACAGTTGTCGTATTACCATAGCAACTGTAGAATCACCACAAACAGATCAATTACTATAGCTGTTGTGTTACCATAGCAACTGTAGAATCACCACAAACAGATCAATTACTATAGCTGTTGTGTTACCATAGCAACTGTAGAATCACCACAAACAGATCAATTACTATAGCTGTTGTGTTACCATAGCAACTGTAGAATCACCACAAACAGATCAACTCATGTACTTTACTATAACATGGTTCAAAAAACGTATTTACTATAAATGATTATAATTAGTGTTGTCATGATCCAGAGAGATACGTCACATGACATTTACGGCTCATGTGATTGGCTCAAAAAACACGCAGTAGCAAATTTAAATACTCATAATAGCTCAGATGTCAGATTTCATCTCATATACTTCAAGAAGTGTTGCTTTACTTTTACATTCTCATCCTAATTTATGTAAACGTTTTGCTCTGCTTTTCCCACTAATGTCGAAGAAACTGCCCACCAAAATGATGACGACTGTGAATTTGAGGAGTTTATCAAGCTCTAGTGTCAGCTGGGAGTTCAGCACGATCACATGATGATGATTTCTTGATTTAAAGGTCATAAAAACAGCAGCCCAGTCAGCGATACGCAAGTCTTGAGTTATTCAGAAAAAGACGCTGTTTTCCACAAGTCCTGGAAACGCTCACTTCCGCTTCTGAGTCTCGTCAAAGAGGTCAAAGAAAACAAGCGTCAGAATCCTCTCTAGTAAAGCAGTAAAGCATTTCCTATGAAGAACAGAAGCAGAAACGCTGCAGTTCGGCTGAGGTTACTGTGAGTCTGAAGGTGAAACATGGAGAAAAATCTGCAGATTGTATGAAAAACACCAACACTTTGATTTCCGCTACAGAAATAGCTCTCAGGAAGCACATATTTTGCCCTCTTGATTGGCTTCCTCGGCAGATTCAAGTAAAACATATGTGGTGTTTTCAGTGTGTGTCCTTAGAGAGTTCACGTTTTCTCTAATCTGAACACGTTCTAAGCAGAGCTGGAGTTATGTCGCACACTTCAGGCATTTTCTGGAATGATGTACAGCAAATGTATCATTTAAAGTAAACTTAATGTATTATTAATGTAAAATAATGCAACAACTGATCAATTACTACAATTGTTGTGTTACCATAGCAACAATACAATCACCACTAACAGATCAGTTACTATAGTTGTTGTTGTGTTACCATAGCAACTATAGAATCATCATAAACAGATCAATTACTTTAGTTGTTGTTGTGTTACCATAGCAACTGTAGAATCACCAAAACACATCAATTACTATAGTTGTTGTGTAACCATAGCAACTGTAGAATCACCACAACAGATCAATTACTATAATTGTTGTTGTGTTACATAGCAACTGTAGAATCACCACAAAAGGAACAGTTACTATAGTCATGTTCCCATAGCAACTGTAGAATCACCACAAACACATCAATTACTATAGTTGTTGTGTTACCATAGCAATTGTAGAATCACCACAATAGATCAATTACTGTAGTTGTTGTGTTACCATAGCAACTGTTGAATCACCACAGCAGATTAATTACTATAGTTGTTGTTGCCATAGCAACTGTAGAATCACCACAAACACATCAATTACTATAGTTGGTGTTGCATTACCATAGCAACTGTAGAATCACCACAAACAGATCAATTACTATAATTGTTGTGTTACCAGTTGCTATGGTTACAACAACTATAGTAATTGATCTGTTTGTGGTGATTCTACAGTTGCTATAGTAACAAAATAACTATAGTAATTATATGCGTTACTATGGAAACATGTTAATACGCTTCTGTCAATCAATTTTGTGGGTGCGGAAAACCGCTCTGCTACGCCACATTGTGGTAGGCTGAGAAATCACTGGGATTTGGATCTTATTTTAATGTTAGGAAATTTGAAAAAAAGAGACTTGTTGTGTTTATTTACTGTATTATTGTGTTTATTTACTGTGTGTTTGTGTACTATAGCTACACACGCTCCTGTCCAAACAGCTTACACATGTTGATTTTGCATTATAGGTGGCCTTTATACATCCCGTTGCTTTGAAATGTGCACTTTTTTTATTCGATGTTGTTTGACGTAATCTTAATTGAACCGTAAAGAAAGGGGGCGGGACATATATAGTAGCTCCTCCTCTTTGATAAAAACAGCCAATAGTGTTGTTTTTCTCACAGCTCTGCCAGTGAGAGTGGTTGAGCTCAAGCACATCAAATCAAATGCAAATGAGAAGAAGGGGGCGGGGCATGTCAGACACTAGAGATTGATTACTTCTGATTGGTCAGAAGATTTGAAGGGAAACTGAAGCATGAGGAGACGGCAAAAAAAAGTCACTGATCCATTAAGGTGAGAAACAGCAAGGTTTAGATGTTTAAAGCAGGTTTATATCATCCACATGTGGATTTTGTCACTGTTTTGGTGCACACTAGATTATAGATATTCCTTAAAGCTAACAGACTGATACTACAACACTTCATTTTAATTTCACACCCCCCTGAACCACACTGAAGGGGTGTGTTTTGCGTGTGTGTTTCTGTGATGAAAGTGTGAGGTGTGTACGGGGCAGATTCAGGCAGAGGAAGAGAGCAAGAGGGAGGTCACAGGCTGCTCCGCACACCTATTGTCCCGCCGTTTCCTCGTCCGCAGACTGAGGCCGAACATCCACCGGAAGACAAACAAACTCTTATCAGCGGCGCACAGAGCCCTGTGGTGTCCCCCCGCCGGTGACCCCTCGCTCCAAACACCCCGCATTCAGCACACACACACACGCCTGTTTAACCCTGCAGGAGCCCAACGCCGGCGTCACTGCGACATGGAAATAAACACAGCAACAAACTCAGAGTGACCGGCCTCTATACACACACACACACACACACACACACACACACACACACACACACACACACACACACACACACACTGAACATAACCACTCAATACACTCTTATAGAGACGTTTCACAGCTACAGCTCTATACACTCATGAGTAGGCCCACATGGAATCTGCGCGTGAAAACAGACTTTCATAGTGATGCACACACACAAACACACACACACACACACACACACACAAACACACACACACACACACACACACACATAGACAGCAACACAAAACATTATTATTATTGCAGAAATCTATGCTAACATCATGAGACGACAGTAAAGGACACACACTGGTAAATACGCAGGTAATGATATATGTGTGAGAGAGGCAGTGTGTGTGTGTGTGTGTGTGTGTGTGTGTGTGTGTTCTGTGAATCATTAGCGTAGCAACTCGAGGAGGAAATCTTCATTTAGCGAAGGCTGTTCCTCTGAGCAGATGGAGGAGAGCTCATCACTCAAAGATTCACACAACATATGCTTACAGAGAACACACACACACACACACACACTCCTGCTGGAGCTGCTGATGACTCGGAGCTGACCACAGAGACACACACACACACACACACATATACACACACACATGCATAGATATACACACACACACACACACATACATACATACATACATACACACATGCACACACACATACTTACACACATGCACACACACATGCACACATACATACTTACACACATACACACACACTCAATTACACAAACACACAAAATTACATACAAACACACACGTACATACATACATGCATGCACACACACACACACACACACACACACACACACACACACACTCACACAGTCACAAATACACACACAAATGCATTCATACAAACAAATACATACTCACACATGTATACATACACATACACACACACATGCATACACACCACACACACAGTACATGCATACACACAAATACACACACACACACACCACACACATACAGTACACGCAAACACATACATATACACACACACACACTCACAAATACACACACACATGCATTCATGCAAACAAATACATACACACACACGTGCATACATGCACACATACATACGCACATACCACGCACGGACAGTACATGCATACACACACACACACACACACACTCAATTACACAAACACACACACAATTACATTCAAACACACACACACACGTACACATGTACATACACACACACACACACACACTCAATTACACAAACACACACACACACGTACACACGTACATACATACATACATGCATACACACGCACACACACACTTAATTACACAAACACACACACGTACACACGTACGTACATATATACATGCATACATACACACACACACACACACTCAACTACACAAACACATACACACATACATACATGCATACACACACACACACACACACTCAATTACACAAACACACACACGTACACATGTACATACATGCATACACACACACACACACACACACACACACACTCAACTACACAAACACACACACACACATACACACATACATACATGCATACACACACACACACACACTCAATTACACAAACACACACACGTACACATGTACATACAT
Source organism: Danio aesculapii (assembly GCF_903798145.1). Taxonomy (NCBI): domain Eukaryota; kingdom Metazoa; phylum Chordata; class Actinopteri; order Cypriniformes; family Danionidae; genus Danio; species Danio aesculapii. Next base: position 73,619,621 of record NC_079439.1, read on the forward strand.
GCATACACACACACACACACACACACACTCAACTACACAAACACACACACACACACATACACACATACATACATGCATACACACACACACACACACACACACACACACACACACACTCAATTACACAAACACACACACGTACACATGTACATACATGCATACACACACACACACAAACACACACTCAATTACACACACACACGTACACATGTCCATACATCCATACATGCATACACACACACACACACACACACACACACACACACACACACGTACACACGTACATACACACACACGCGCACACACACACACACACACAGTCCAGTAACCTTTACCCCTGAACAGTGTGTATAAAGTGTCCTTCTGCATGTGTAGTAGTGTGTAGTGTTGTATAGTCTGGGTTGTGTTGTATTTCACGCTACAGCACTGACAATAGAGCTGAATCTTCATCATCTGAAGTGGACAGAGCAGAGATCAACATCCCATAATGCAGTTCACCACCGCAAATCAACACAGAACAGCTCATACACAGATCTGCTTTCCAGTGTGTGTGTGTGTGTGTGTCGCAGTGGGTGGTGTTCTCCATCTGTCCCTCTGGAGCGTCCCGTCTCTGGGGTTTGGGGTCTCCAGCGGGACTCTTGAACGCCTCATTAGAATCAGACTGAGATAAAATACAGACACTGAACCCCAGCGGCCGCCGAACACACTGATAAGACCAGCGTTATGAGCTCTTATCTAGATATACACTGATCTCAGAACAGCTCCAGCAGACACACACACACACACACAAGTATACTGTACGCAGGGGGATATTCACTATACAGTCAGAATTATTCACCCTCCTGTCATTTTCTTCTTCAGATATTCCCCAGATGATGTTGAACAGATTCAGGAATTTCTCACAGTATTTCCTCTAATATTGTTTCAAGAGTTCACACTTAGCTCACGATTTATACATAGCTTGTTTGGCATGCTGTCCCGGGAGAGAGCCCTGAGCTCAAGGTATCCTCGAGCCCAGGGCTCCCTCCTTTCACAGGGCGAGGGGAGACTGAGCTCAGGTCGATCTGAAACTCCCCCGCTGCTGAGGCCAAGGTGAACTTCCTGAGAGTAAGACATTAGAAAAAGATTTAGGCTTATTTTATCAATAATATAGAGCAGAACAGAAACACCAGATGGCCTAGTGAAGACCCAACGCCATTGGTATTCTTGCTGTGAGGCAAACGTGCTAGTCATTAGGCCACCGTGCCGCCCATTCTTGATAAAGGTGGAAGAAGGGGAGGAGGGGGGTTTCTTCCAGACGAAGATAGTTGTAGAGAGGAAATGAGGATATATATAGTTACTTGGGATCCTTTGATTGGAGGATCATGATTAGCTAATGTGGACCAGCTGGGCCAATCATGAGCACATGCTCCTCTCGAAATTAGTTTAACATTTAAACTTCACTTCAAGAGTTCACACTTAGCTCACGATTTATACATAGCTTGTTTGGCATGCTGTCCCGGGAGAGAGCCCTGAGCTCAAGGTATCCTCGAGCCCAGGGCTCCCTCCTTTCACAGGGCGAGGGGAGACTGAGCTCAGGTCGATCTGAAACTCCCCAAAAGGCAAATGATAAACGCTCGGGACAGCAGCCGCGTGTTTACACAGAAACTCCCCAAAGTGCAAAGAAAAAGTGCTACATCCGGCTGCTGGATGTAATGTAAAGAACTGGTAAAGGGAGGGGGGTGGGGGGAGGATCTAGGGAGTGTGTAAAGGCCAGGGTAGGTTTGGTGGCTATGAAAATGAACACAGCAGACTAAGTTTGACTCCTGTGGGAGTCCGAGTGTGGCTATGAGTGAGGGTGGAGACTCGTGTGAGAGTTGGACCTTAAGTGGGAGTCAGTGTTTAAGAGAAGGTTTGTGAGAGGTAATACAGAAGGGCATGGAGTTGGCTGTTAAAGCAGAGGGAAGTGATTTGGTAGCGGAATCATCCAACGCTGCTGAGGGTAAAGAAAGGGCAGAGAAGCTGGAGGGAACTTAAATGCTTTATGAATTAATGTATGGAATATAGGACTAGTATGCAGCAGAAGCATCCAATGCTAGCAGGTAGCTCAACACTGGCATGGAAAAAGAAAGGGGAAGGCAGTTGGAATTAACACAGCTTTAGTATACGAACAATAAAATATAGACATGGAGCATACTAGTGAACTACTATGCATAATAAAATGCACTAAAGCAGAAAAACCAGCTGTAAGTAACAAGTATTATTATGTACAAATTACACGAAAAGAAAGATACTAATGCAGCAGGAGCCCACGACGCTAAGAAGGGGAAAGAAAAGTGGAGAGCGGTTAAAGTAACAAGGTTACTAAGCAAAATACATAATATCATAAACATGAAATGCTAATGAACTACTATGCAGAATAAACACTTTAATGCCGAAACTGGTGAATAACTATACAGAATAAATAAACTGATGCAGCAGAAGCACTCGACACTGCAGGGGAAACAGGAAGGTGAGGGCGATAGGTGAGGCTCTTGCGAGAGCCAAAGCTTGTATTGACTCCTGCGGGAGTCAGATCTTAGGGTGATGCAAAGGTGGAGGAAGGAAGTTGGATGAGAGTCAAAGGCTAGGAGTAAAGGCTGGGAGAAAACAGCATAAGCACTCAATGCTGGCGAGAGAAAAGGTGCTGGGAGTAACATCGTTATGCAGAAATACACAATATTATACAAAATACTGAATGGACTATGCAGAGTAAACACAATGTAGATTTGTTTAATGACTATATGGAAAAATAAACTGGTACAGCGGAAGGACTCCATGCTGGAATGGGAAGAGAAAGAGGAAGGTAGCTATAACACAGGTATACTATACAATTATGCAAATGATACAATACATGAAAGATAATGGTAAACTACGATGGAGAATAAATGATTTAATGCAGCAGAAGCACTCTGCTGGCAGGAAAAATAAAAGGGGGGAGAGCAGCTGCGAGTAACACAATTATCCTATACTAATACTATACAGAATATACAAACTATGCAATAAGACACTAAAGCAGCAGGAGCACACAATGCTGGCAGGGGGAAATAACAGGGGAGGAGCTGTTGGAGGTAACTTGATTACTATGCAAAATACAGAATATAATAACATGAATGCTAATGAACTATAATGCAGAATAAACAATGTAAATACTGGTGAATGACTATACAGAATAATTAAACTGATGCAGCGGAAGCACTCAATACTGGCAGTGGAAACAGGAAGGTGAGAGTGATAGGTGAGGCTCCTGTGAGAGCCGAAGCTCGTGTTGACTCCTGTGGGAATCTGAGCTTAGGGTGATGCTTAGGTGGAGCAAGGAGGTTGGATGAGAGTCAAGAGGCAAGGGGTAAAGAGCTTGGAGGGAACAACAGAAGCACTTAACGCTGACAGGGGGAACAGAAAGGAGAGGGTGAAAGGTAAGACTCTTCCCAGAGCCAAATCTCGTCTTGACTCCTGCAGAAGTCTGAGCTTAGGGTGATGCAGATGGAGCAAGGAAATTAAATGAGTCAAAGGCGAGGGGTAAAGAGTTAGGAGGGAACAGTGGAAGCACTCAATGCTGGCAGGGGGAACAGAAAGGTGAGGTTGATAGGTGAGGCTCTCCAAGAGCTGAAGCTCATATTTACTCCTGCGGGAGTCTGAGCCGTAGAGGGGGGTTGCTAGCAATGGACAGATAGATGGTTTTGGCTAGAGTATAAAAGGGTGGCCGATATTGGCTGAGAGGTTTAATAGAACCGACTGGGGTTGTTTTAGATGAAAAGACTAAGGCGAATGTAGGATTCAAAAAGCTTCAGAGGACCAATGACCGAGGGTCTGGATCTGATGCTGGGAAAGCCTGTTAACGGCTGCTGTGGTGGCCTGCCAATTCTGAAAGAATGGCTGGAAAATGGTTCAGGAAAGAATCCTGATAAGCGAAGGACTTTGAGGTGTTTCTGGAACCAGAGACATGATACTGGACAATTAGCGTCATCAGTAAAAAAGGGGGGCTATGGGGGGTTGTTTCTTGAGATCCCCTTAAGTGTAGGTATGCTAGGAGGGCATAGGTGAGGGCAAGGATGTTGAAGATGTGAATGAAATGTTGTCGAATTAATCTCTTACTTTGCAGGATGAGGAAACCCTTTCTTTCCTCGAACAAAATTAGATCTGCTATAGTGGGTTGGAGTGAGGGGTTGAGTTCGAATATGTTCCATGCTGTGATGTGTGACGGAAGGGTTCTGAGGGCTACTACTTGGAGGATAAGCGATATGGGGTTTGGTGGAGGTTATAAAGAGGGTGGTTTAAGGCAATGTCACTTCTGGAAAGGGAGGGACAAGCGTTGGGTTAGGATCCACTTCTGGAGCCAATGACCAGAATTTCTGAAAAGAAAATGAGAAGAGTCAATGATTTGGTTTTTGCAACCTGGCAAGTCTTAAGCAGACATGATACATTGTTTTTTGGCTGATGTCCAAATAAGACATCTTAAAAGTAGCATTAAAGGTTGGGGAGTAACAACGCCTTTGTCTATGCATTATATTATGTCTTCCTCATCACAATGAAAGAATGCTGGAGGTGGACCATTCGTCTCCCCATAGTATGGCAGCAGCAACTTTTGAGTACAGTTTGAAGGAAGCTGATGAGTAATTGCTTTTTGGAGTAGAAATCGATTGAGGAGGCCATGTGGTAGCAAACCAGTGGCCTCTGAGTAACCTTTGAACCCAACTGATGGGGCAGCACCAGTATATAGGCTAATATCTAATGGGGGTGCAAACAATTACTGCAAAAGGAGGAACGGTCGTTCCATTGCTTAAGGAAAGTAATCCATAAGCTGAGTTCATTGCGGGTGGGTTTGGAGAGAGACCTTGTGTCTTCTAAATCGTGGACTGTTGTAGGGAGCTGAAGCAGGCAAGTTTGAGGTAAATTGGCATTGTGAAATTTAGGTGGTCGAGAATGGATAACAGTATGCGTTTTATTAAAGTCTGTTTTCTTGAATTATAAGGGAAAGAGAAATTCAGTCAGCTTTCTCTTTAAGAAGGGAAGCTTGGAATTTATGCAAATTAGAGTTGATGCCTAGAAATTCAGTAAATGTACTGGTTCCAGCCTTCTGCAAGAGGAATACCTAGTTTGGCGAAAACCTTTTGGGTGATCTCTAGGTGTTAGGCTGTAGGCGATGTTAGGGGAGAGATGATTAGAATCTCATCTAAAAGTTGGGTGAGATGGGGGATTCTGAAATTATTAGATAGAATCCATTTGTCAGAGAATTTACGAGTTGCACTGCTTATAGGACAAATGCATGAAATATTGAATGGTGGGGCAGAGAATGGTCCAATTATAAAGTGGTTGTCAATCTCTTTTTAAAATAAGATGATCGACAGTTTCGGGTTAGGTCAGGATTAGGACAAAAAAAAAAATTAATGGAAGGAAGAGCTGAGAGGCCCGGGTGGAATCCATGGGTTAGACATGAATGAACAGAATCCCTCCATGGGATGGTGGAGGGATGGAGAGCTAAAGATATGGAGCATGGCTTGGCTGGTGGTCCTGGAAATACCTCTAAGACAGAGTAGGTGAAGTGAGAAGTTTAAATCCCTGTGGCATATTACGATCAGACGTCTATGTTTGATGTGTAGAATTTCATTAGCTGGGTAATTTTCAGAAGTTAAATTGCTATCGGGAGTGGCGGGGTTTATTTATTTATTTATTTATTTATTATTATTTTTTTTTTTAATTAATTTATTTATTAATTTATTATTATTATTTTTTTTTTTTTTTTTTTTTTTTTTTTTTTTATTTATTTATTTATTTATTTATTTTTTATTTTTTATTTATTTATTTATTTATTTATTTATTTATTTATTTATTTATTTATTTATTTATTTATTTATTTATTTTTATTTTTTATTTTTTTTTTACTTCAAAAACGATGTTGACATTTAATTTATACTTGAACCGTACTTATTAGAAACTTTGTCAATGTAATGTTTGCTACAGGCTTTACTTTTATCCATGATTAAATAACATTAAGTTTGGAATCTTAACATTATTAAAGTCAGAAGCATAACTGGCCCAATTCATTCACAAAGTCTTTGCAACTGTGTCTGTTCCTAAATATCGGGAGAGAGGGCGGGACCGTCTCATGTTCTGAGAGCCCTTGGACGGTGACACTTCTTCCAGCTATTGGCTCAAAGAAGTGTCCATCAAAAGTGCAAAGGTCAGCGGCCATTTTGTTACAAGTGTTTATGTCTGAAAGATGCTACTTACTGAACGCAGTCCAGCGACTAGTTTGGATGACAGCAGTGAATCCATGGATAATTATCAACATACATGTATGTTGTGGACTAATATTTTACGGATTAGATTGCTTTAATCCTTGCAGTTGAATTATCCAGGTTGTTAAACCGTTAGGGACCTATGGACGGGCCAGAAGCTTGAGAGGTGGGTTTATTTGGTTTGTTATCTCTGGTTGTTTACAGTTCAACAGAGGACGCTAAGTCCATAGTGTTTGTGTCCTTAAAATGATTTCAATTATTTTAGTTATGTGAGTCTTGCTTTCTAAAGATATACGAAATGTTTAGTTTTGTTGGAGAGTAGTTATTTTGCACGGCCTCCTCTAAAGCATGCTATGTACATTACCACGGGTGGACCGCTAAGAGAGCGGTGAGAGTTTGGCTTCATGGCTCTGGCTGCAGTTGTAGATGTTTGTTGGCTATTTCCATATTGATATGCTGAAAAGCGCAAAGCTGTAAAAGCTTTTTAGAGCTGAAGCTTTTTAGCAGCCGGAAGCTTTCTTCCAGACGAAGATAGTTGTAGAGAGGAAATGAGGATATATATAGTTACTTGGGATCCTTTGATTGGAGGATCATGATTAGCTAATGTGGACCAGCTGGGCCAATCATGAGCACATGCTCCTCTCGAAATTAGTTTAACATTTAAACTTCACTTCTTCTGGAGAAAGTCTGATTTGTTTTATTTCAGCTAGAATAAAAGCAGTTTTTAATAGTTTTAAACCCATTTTAAGCTCAATATTATTAGCCCCCTTCAGCAATATTAGTGTTGGATAGTCTACAGAACAAACCACTGCTACACTCTAAAAACACTGAGTTATTTATTCAACCCAATGGTTGAGTTAAAAATATGTGGTGCTTTGTTGGGTTATTTTTAACCTTTATTGGGTTATTTATTAATAACTCAACCAGTTGGGTTAAATATTTGGTGCTGTGTTGGGTTATTTTATTTTATTTTTTACTTTTTTTATTTAGAGAAATGAAAGAAAAAAATGTAAAGAAAAAACACAGAGAACAAAGCGGTTGTCATGAGGGTTACAAAATCAAGTCATATTACATTTGACACACATTGTCAAATCTTAGATTTAAAGTCAGTCTCTCCATACAGTGTATTTCCTTTACAATTCCTATCCATTGAGGATCAGTCTGAAACCATTTTCCAGTTATGGCTTTTCTGCTACTTACCAAAACGATTTGAATTAAGTATTTGTCAATAGTTGGAATAATTTCTGGTATTTTCCCTGTGTTGGGTAATTTTAACCTTTATCGGGTTAATTATTTAATAATCAACCAGTTGGGTTAAATATTTGGTGCTTTGTTGCGTTATTTTTAACCTTTAATTGAATATTTATTTAATAACTCAACCAGTTGGGTTAAATATTTGGTGCTTTGTTGGGTTATTTTTAACCTTTATTGGCTTTTTTATTAATAAATCAACCAGTTGGGTTAAATATTTTGTGCTTTCTTGGGTTATTTGGTTATTTATGTAATAACTCAACCAGTTGAGGTAAATATTTGGTGCTTTGTTGGGTTATTTTTAACCTTTGTTGGGTTAATTATTTAATAACTCAACCAGTTGGGTTAAATATTTGGTGCTTTGTTGGGTTGTTTTTAACCTTTATTGGGTTATTTAATAACTCAACCAGTTGGGTTAAATATTTGGTGCTTTCTTGGGTTATTTGGTTATTTATGTAATAACTCAACCAGTTGAGGTAAATATTTGGTGCTTTGTTGGGTTATTTTTAACCTTTGTTGGGTTAATTATTTAATAACTCAACCAGTTGGGTTAAATATTTGGTGCTTTGTTGGGTTATTTTTAACCTTTATTGGGTTATTTATTTAATAACTCAACCAGTTGGGTTAAATATTTGGTGCTTTCTTGGGTTATTTTTAACCTTTATTTGGTTATTTATGTAATAACCCAACCAGTTGAGTTAAATATTTGGTGCTTTGTTGGGTTATTTTTAACCTTTATTGGGTTATTTATTATTAACTCAACCAGTTGGGTAAAACATTTAGAATTTCAACCGTCAATTGATTTGACTGACACAGAACAGCTGCGTGTGTAATGTTGTTTTTGCTTTATAACGTTTATTTAAGCTATAATGCAATAATATTGTTGTTGTTTTTTTTGTCAAATGACCTCTCCGTGTGGTGTTTTTTCTATCCGTTACACCAGCACTCTTAATTACTGATGATACAAGCACGCGCTTCATAGCCGATCGATATTAAACAGATAAAAACGCTGTGTCTGGAACTTAAAATGTTATGGAAATGAAGCATTTTCAATATTTTGGAAAACTGCATGTTATTTATTTACACAGTCATAAATATAAAATTAATCGTAGTACTAGTAGCATAAGTAATACCAGAATGCAAATAAATAACATTCAAAATAACCCAATGCATTGGGTTAAAATAACCCATAGTTGAGAAGGTGCTATAATAACCCATAGTTGGGGTATACAATGTATATATATATATATATATATATATATATATATAGTTGGAGTATAGTTGGAGTATTCAATGACTTGCCTAATTACCCTAACTTTACCCTAGTTAAGCCTTTAAATGTCACTTTAAGCTGAATACTAGTGTCTTGAACAATATCTAGTCTCATTTTATTTACACAGTGGAATGAACCACCAACTACTCCATGTTTTACACAGCAGATGCCCTTCCAGCCGCAACCCAGTACTGGGAAACACACTCATTCAAACACACACTCATACACTACGGCCAATTTAATTGATCAATTCCCCTATAGCGCATGTGTTTGGACTGTGGGGGAAACCGGAGCACCTGGAGGAAACCAATGGCAACACTGGGAGAACATGCAAACTCCACACAGAAACACCAACTGACCCAGCCGGGACTCAAACCTGCAACCTTCTTGCTATGAGGACACAGTGCTAACCACTGAGCTACCGTGTCGTCCGAAAGATCATTTATTGAATTATCCAATAAAGAGAAAATGTAAGTGTAATTGTAATGACATGGTTAAAATGTGGAGATGAATGACTTTTTATTAATGAGTAACTAACAGAGTTGCAGGTTTAATCATTGACTCACGTTTGACTGCAGATAAGCATCTTAATGATTATTGTTTTAGCAGTAACCTAATATGATGTTTAAATAAGCAGCTAAAGTTACGTAAGAGCTCATTTGTTTCTAATGATTATAGCGAATGGTTCTGTTGGCTGAGGAGTTGCTGCAGCTGCTCTCACACACTCTGCAATCCCTTTACTCCAGTGTTTATGGAACATTTCATAACTACACATGGGAAAACATGTTAAAGCTGGAAGAAGCACAGTCTTATTAGTAGCACACAGGGTTATTCTTTACTGCGTTCATTCATTCATTTTCGGCTTAGTCTCTTTATTAATCAGGGGTCGCCACAGCGGAATGAACCGCCAACTATTCCAGCAGATGTTTTACACAGCGGATGCCTTTCCAGCTGCAACCCATCACTGGGAAACACTCATACACACTCATACACTACGGCCAATTTAGTTGATCAATTCCCCTATAGCACATGTGTTTGGACTGTGGGGGAAACCGGAGCACCCGGAAGAAACCCACACCAACACGGGGAGAACATGCAAACTCCACACAGAAACGCCAGCGGAGCCAGCTGGGATTCGAACCAGAGACCTTCTTGCTGTGCTAACCACTAAGCCACCGTGCTGCCCTTATTACAATGATATTTTTTTTCTAATCACAGATTACTCGAAGAATCAATAAACCAGAATAAAGTAGTAAGTTACACTTTGTATGACTTAAAATAAATAGCTGAAAGCTGATTAAATAAATTAAAGCAGCATAAAAAGCTTTGTTGTCATGGCAAGACCAGTCTGGTCCAATGAAATTCCTCCTAATCCCTTCAGACGCACTTCAGATAAAGCTCTACAGTCAAAAGAGAGCAAAAAGGTGAAATATGAAAAGAGATGAAGCTGTACAGGGAATAAACGAGTGTGAGGGTTCAGATCTGACTCAGTTCAGACTGTTTCTCTCATGTTTATTCTCGTCTTATAATAAGATCTTGCTGTTCGCACTCTTCACTTCAGGCATGTGTGTGGAGGAATGTGTTAATTAGGCACACGACAACACTTCTACTGTATTTACTACAGTTTATCTACTTTACTATTGTATACTGCAGCAAGATAAAATATTTACTATAGTATAATACTGTAGTAAATCTTACCACGTGTAAAACATACTACAATATTTACTAGAGTTGGTCAATTTTACTATATTCAATACTATAATACACTGCAGTAAGATGTAATATACAGTATACTATAATATACTACAGTTTACAGTGGTAAATCTTAAAGTGTACTATGGTATTTCTGATTATTCTGAGAAGAGCAAACGCCCCAGGATTGAACCCTGGGGTACCTCATCACTTTTAAAGTATACTACAGTATTTACTGTGGTTAATAAATTCATTATTGTTAATATTACAGTATACTCCAGTAAGATGTAATATATACTGTAAGATACTATAGTAAATACATTTTACAGTAGTAAGTCTTAAAGTGTACTATGGTATATTTGATTATTTTGATGAAAAGCAAAGGCCCCCGAACTGTACACCGGGGTACCTCACCACTTTTAAAGTATACCACATTATTTACCACTTCAATCTAGATAATACTATAGTATACTGCAGTAAGATGAAGTAAATACTGTAATATACTATAGTATACTTCATTTTAAAGTAGTAAATCCTGTAGTGCACTATAGCATTTTAGATAAATCTGAGAAGAGCAAAGGCACCAGAACTGAAGCCTGGTGTACCTTGCCTCAGATAAAGTATACTACAGTATTTACTACGGTTACTATACTGCAGTAAGATGTAATATACAGTATACTTCCTTTTACAGTAGTAAATCTTGTAGTGTACTATGGTATTTCTGATTATTCTGAGAAGAGCAAAAGCCCCAGCACTGAACCATGGGGTACCTCACCACTTTTAAAGTATACTACAGTATTTACTGTAGTTAATAAATTTATTATTGTTAATACTACAGTATACTGCAGTAAGATGTAATATATACTGTAAGATACTATAGTAAATACATTTTACAGTAGTAAGTCTTAAAGTGTACTATGGTATATTTGATTATTTTGATGAAAAGCAAAGGCCCCCGAACTGTACACCGGGGTACCTCACCACTTTTAAAGTATACCACATTATTTACCACTTCGATCTAGATAATACTATAGTATAGTGCAGTAAGATGAAGTAAATACTGTAATATACTATAGTATACTTCATTTTACAGTAGTAAATCTTAAAGTGCACTATGGTATTTTAGATTATTCTGAAAAGAGCAAACGCCCCAGCACTGAACCCTGGGGTACCTTGCCACAGATAAAGTATACTACAGTATTTACTACGGTTACTATACTGCAGTAAGATGTAATATACAGTATACTTAATTTTACAGTAGTAAATCTTAAAGTGTACTATGGTATTTTAGATTATTCTGAGAAGAGCAAAAGCCCCAGCACTGAACCATGGGGTACCTCACCACTTTTAAAGTATACTACAGTATTTACTGTAGTTAATAAATTTATTATTGTTAATACTACAGTATACTGTAGTAAGATGTAATATATACTGTAAGATACTATAGTAAAATACATTTTACAGTAGTAAATCTTAAGGTGTACTATGGTATTTTAGATTACTTTGAGGAAAAGCAAATGCACCAGTACTGTACAGCGGGGTACCCCACCACTTTTAAAGTATACCACATTATTTACCACAGTTTGTCAGTTCAGTCTAGATAATACTATAGTATACTGCAGTAAGATGAAGTAAATACTGTAATATACTATAGTATACTTCATTTTACAGTAGTAAATCTTGTTGTGTACTATGGCATTTTAGATCATTCTGAGAAGAGCAAACGCCCCAGCACTGAATCCTGGGGTACCTCACCACACCTAAAGTATACTACAGTATTTACTGCGGTTACTATACTGCAGTAAGATGTAATATACTATAGTATACTTCATTTTACAGTAGTAAATCTTAAAGTGCACTATGGTATTTTAGATTATTCTGAGAAAAGCAAAAGCCCTAAAACTGAACCCTGGGGTACCTCACCACTTTTAAAGTATACTACAGTATTTACTGCGGTTAATAAATTCATTATTGTTAATACTACAGTATACTGCAGTAAGATACTGTAAGATACTATAGTAAAATACATTTTACAGTAGTAAATCTTAAGGTGTACTATGGTATTTTAGATTACTTTAAGGAAAAGCAAATGCACCAGTACTGTACCCCGGGGTACCCCACCACTTTTAAAGTATACTACATTGTTTACTACAGTTCAATCTAGATAATACTATAGTATAGTGCAGTAAGATGAAGTAAATACTGTAATATACTATAGTGTACTTCATTTTACAGTAGTAAATCTTAAAATGTACTATGGAATATTATATTATTCTGAGAAGAGCAAACGCCCCAGAACTGAACCCTGGGGTACCTCACCACTTATAAAGTATACTACAATATTTACTACAGTTACTATACTGCATTAAGATGAAGTAAATACTGTAATATACTATAGTATACTTCATTTTACAGTAGTAAATCTTGTAGTGTACTATAGCATTTTTGATGATTCTGAGAAGAGCAAAAGCCCCGGAACTGAAGCCTGGTGTACCTTGCCATTTATAAAGTATACTACGGTATTTAGTACGGTTAATAAATTCATTATAGTTAATTCTACAGTATACTGCAGTAAGATGTAACACTCACTGTAATATACAACAGCATAATACAATTTACAGTAGTAAATCTTAAAGTGTACTATGGTAAATTTGATAATTCTAAGAAAAGCAAGTGCCCCAGCACTGAATTCAGGAGTACCTCACCACTTTTAATGTATACTACAGTATTTACTGCAGTTAATGAATTCATTGTTGTTAATATTACAGTATACTTCAGTAAGATGTAATATATACTGTAAGATACTATAGTAAAATACAATTTGCAATAGTAAATCTTAAAGTGTACTATTATTTTGAGGAAAAGTAAAGGTCCCAGTACTGTACCCAGGGGTACCTCGCCACTTGTAAAGTGGACTACAGTATTTACTGCACTTTCTCAATACTACAGTATTCTGAATCCTGATGAGCAGGACGCATCTAAAAAAATCCCCAACAGGAATGAGAAGAAAGCTGGCAGTCGCAGGAGGAAGAAAACAGATTGTTAATTGCGAGATAGAAATCGGTCTCCATGCGGTCGCGTCACCGGGTCTCACTGCTCCCAGACCAGCCGGCGGTCCTTCAGCGGCCGGAAGTGCCTCATTTCAACGCTACACGCCATATTTAACACCGGCATTTTTTTCCTGTTGCCATCATTGTGCTTATTCATCAAGGAAGCGTCCGTCTGTCTCTCTCTCTCTCTCTCTCTCTCTGTGTGCAGTAATGATCATTCTGCAGCTGTACTAATATCAGACGTTACATAACCTGCTGCTCTTCCTGAGGACGCCAGAGACTTGCTTTGCTGCCGTTTACACACAATGACAACCATTGCTGGACAGTAAGTATTTGACAACTGTATTTAAGTTCCATTAAGACATTTGCCACTTTAAATATATCAAAACTCAACTTTTGATTAGTCAAACACATTGCAAAGTGCTTAATTTAAACAGCTTTTAAGGTGTTTTTCTTAATATTTCTATTTTTTAACCCTCCAATTTTTAATAGTAATTCTATTTCAGAAACATTTGTATTTCTGATAGATATTTATATATATACAACAGTTCTGTCTGGTTCTTGAATCTGATTGGCTTGATAGCCATGCAATATTCTGCAAATAACAGCACATGTACAGCCTCTTCACCCTTGTGTATTACTCCGCCCACATACAGAGACAAGCAGTGGACACTCTACAGGTTGACAAATATCGTTGCTGTTAGACAACATGATGTACTTTTGAAGAATTTTAGGCGAGAATGTAGTTGTTTAGATCGCAGTTTATTTATAAGGATAGTGCCTATTTGAAATATTTATAACTTCTGACAGCGCATCAGCCTGTCATACTGAGCAGAGCAAAGACGGTTGATGTTCCGCCACAAGATGGCAGCAGAGACCGCATAATACACCCTTAGAGGAGGAGAAACTCAGCGTAATTTTAAACTACAGCTGATCAAATCATTATTAAACTGGTAAATCACTCTCTCTTGTATGTTGTAGTGCTGTATTCATATCATATAGTAATTGTAGTGTGTTGAGTGTGAGATGGGACTCACATATTAGGAATGTATGTATTTTATGTTGGCCACTCTTTGTCCAGGGAGTGACTTTCTTTGAGATACTTTTTTGTTGGTGATCTGTTTCTAATGAGTCTCCTGTATTCACTACTGCAGACTAGTTTCAGTAAACGGTAAAGAAAGAAGAAATGCCCGCATGTGTTTAGCATTTTTCCCTATAACAAACACAACCGTAATCTGCTAGTGTTTGCTTTGCTTTGGCTTTTTCAGGATTAATTATTGTGATCTCCTGATTGCAACAGAGAAATACTGGGAAATCTCTGTAGATGGATGGCATTGAGTTGAGTTGAGTTGACTTTCTTGGTACTGTACCTGTAGGTAGATTCTTTTTGCAGCAAAGTTTGGCATTTGAGACAAACAATTAAGTCACACATATACATACCCACATATACACACACACAAGTACATTATAAAATATTACAATCTATTCAGAGCAACAATAGATGATGGGACAAAGCTAATCCTGTAACGTTTTGTCCTACTATGTCATGTGATTCAGCCTTATACTCTTCAAAGTTGAGCAAAATCAGCTGTTTTGTCATAATTTTAGACATTACGCTTGAGAATCATTCACATACTGCCTCTAAAGTGACGTTGGTGAGTTAGTAACGGCTTCTGCTGTTCTGACATCAGCTGCAGATGTAAATAAATGGCGGAAGAAAGTAGTTCCTAAAACAAAAGTGTTTGTAGACTCTCAGATTATGTCGTCGAACTGTTGTATAAACGCAATATCACACAAGCAGCAGTATGATGTGGCTGACTATCATCACTGCACTGCAAAACCCAACAGTCAACTTTATCAACTGAAATGAGTGTAGCTAACTCAACATTTATTGAAAGTTAATTTTACTAATTTGAGAAGAGTTTTGAACTCAGTGTTGAAGGTAATGAGTTAATTAAATTCCTCATTACTTCAACTTAAATGGAGTAAGTTCACAGTACTAATATAGATTAGTTCTTTAACTCAAATGGTTTCTTGCAATCGGTTTCCTCAAACGGTTTGAGTTGCCTTAATTATTGGGTTTTACAGTACTCAGCTGATTTGAGTTCTCTTCATTTATCAGGGTTTACTGTGCTCAAATTGCTTCATTTCCTCAAATGGATTAAGTTAACAGTACTCATTAGGATTGGTTTTTGAACTTAAATGGTTTGTTGCAATCAGTTTCCTCAAATGGTTTGAGTTACCTTAACTTCTTGGGTTTTACAGTGTGGTGGGACACTAAGGCCGAGTGCCACACTGCTACTCGTATGATATTGCTTATATATATATATATATATATATATATATATATATATATATATATATATATATATATATATATATATATATATATATATATATATATATATAGCAACACAGAGACACACACACAAAGCTCTCTTTTTTGCTAGTACACCTGTTAATGTGTATAGCAGCTGATGTCAGTGTCATGATAATACAATATATGGTGTTAACTAATTAATCACAACAACAAAATTTGATACCATCATCATAAGCCTAAACAGAAGACACTAATGACTACAGGTAGAAAGCTCACTTATTTAGCTTCCAGATTATGTTCAATACAAAAATTTCTGTTTGGTTTTGAGGTCTGTAGTCACATTTAAAGCAATACACACACACACACACACACACACACACACACACACACACTCTCTCTCTCTTTTTTGTTACTTGACACAATATTCCACATATCAATATCGTGATAATCCAGTATACCATGATGAAAAGCTTAAGCAATAAATCCCAACAACAGAATCTGATATCATCATAAGCCTAAACAGAAGACACTAATGACCACTGACAGACTATCTCAGAATTATTAGGAAATATTATGGAAAACTGCTGAGCACAGAAACACAAAGTGAAAGCACAACCTAAACAGAGCAGATTAATGGAGAGCTGGAGATGCAAAACAAACCAGACGAGTGCATCTGTCAAATAATATGGTGTATTATTACATAATGTACCTTATTTGTAAAAAAAACTATAGTATTGGCTCATTTGTTTATAATACTGTAGTCATTGTGTTACCATAGCAACTGTAGAATCACCACAACAGATCAATTACTGTAGTTCTTGTGTTACTATAGCAACCGTAGAATCACCACAACAGATCAATTACTGTAGTTTTTGTGTTACCATAACAACTGTAGAATCACCACAACAGATCAATTACTGTAGTTCTTGTGTTACCATAGTAACCGTAGAATCAGCACAACAGATCAATCACTGTAGTTCTTGTGTTACTATAGCAACCGTAGAATCACCACAACAGATCAATTACTGTAGTTTTTGTGTTACCATAACAACTGTAGAATCACCACAACAGATCAATTACTGTAGTTCTTGTGTTACCATAGTAACCGTAGAATCAGCACAACAGATCAATTACTGTAGTTCTTGTGTTACCATAGCAACCGTAGAATCACCACAACAGATCAATAACTGTAGGTCTTGTGTTCCCATAGCAACCGTAGAATCACCATAACAGATCAATAACTGTAGGTCTTGTGTGTCCCATAGCAACTGTAGAATCACTTCGAGTGCTATAGTATTGTATAGTTTAAAAAAAACTATAGTACTTACTATAAATTACAGATTTATTTAATGTGGGGCAACAAACAAATAATAATAATTTGCAACACTGATATGCCCTTAAAAGTGTTCAATCTGGGGCCGTTTGAGGGGATCAGCAGGAAAAGCATCTTTAGTCTGATTAGAAACAGCTGGAGTGTGTTTGAGCTGCTGGAATACAATCAAAGCATGTAAAACTGCCCAGATTGTTTTCCCCGACTGCCTTGTTTTCTGTCTCTCAAAGCACAAATAACATATTATTATGATCCTAATGACGTTCAGAAAGTATTATCATTAAAAACATGGCCAGTACAGATTATTGTTCTGAAAGAGAACAGAACTCAATGCCTACATACAGCCTTTTTATTAATCTTAATGTAACACTACAATAATTTAGAGTAAATACTATAGTGTATTTGAACCATACCATAGTAAAGTACTGTGTATATTATATTATCCACAACATTTAATGAACTCACTTGTTAATGAATGCTCCAGCATACCGAAGTGTTATCTATAATAAACTGTACTGTGGTATACTTTAGTTTTTACTACAGTAAACTGTGGTGTACTGTAGTATAATATGGAAAACTACAGTATTGGCTCATATTACAATAGATGTTGTTGTTACCATAGAAACTACAGAATCACAACAATCTACTATTTACTTTAGGTGTTACCATAGCAACTGTAGAACCACCACAACAGATTGATTACTATAGTTGTTGTTACCATAGCAACTATAGAATCACCACAACACACAAATTACTATAGTTGTCGTTACCATAGCAACTATAGAATAACCACAACACACAAATTACTATAGTTGTCGTTACCATAGCAACTATAGAATCACCACAACACACAAATTACTATAGTTGTTGTTACCATATCAACAATAGAATCACCACAACACGCCAATTACTATAGGTGTTGTTACCGTAGCAACTACAGAACCGCCACAACAGATTGATTTCTGCAGTTGTTGTTACCATAGCAACTATAGAATCACCACAACATACCAATTCCCTAAGTTGTTGTTACTATAGCAACTATAGAATCACCACAACAGATCAACTACTATAAATGTTGTTACCATAGCAACTGTAGAATCACCACAACAGACTAATCCAAGTATTGTATTATAGTATGGTTCAACAACACAGCAGTATTTACTTTAAATCACTACAGTATTTTTCATAATGACTTATTGTAGATTATTAATACGTCCAACAGCAAAATCAGCATATTAATGGAGCTCTTACCTGAAGCTGCGGATATCCGACACAGAAGCGAACACAGCACTACAACACAGCAGATGCTCTTCATGTCGGCTGTAGATTCGTCTGTTCTGATGAACTCAACACTCGTGTCTGATGATGATTCAGGGAAATAAGCTGAATATTCCAACTTCCTGAGAAAGAAATCGGCATTATGATGACTGGGTAAAGAACACTGACTGTACAACACATGTAACAGTGCACATGCATACTGATTAGGGCTGCATGATGTTGGAAAAATCTTTTTTCTTTGCAATATTTTTTTTATTTTGCGATATATATATATATATATATTGCGATATAAATACAATTTCAACAGATGACTTAATATCTCTATTTGGAAAGAATTTATAATATTCAATCGATCGCATCTTCAGAAAATCTAACAAACAATCTATATAATTTTTGGGGTCCCCCTGACACATTTTCATTGCTGTCTGTGCTACTTGCAGTGTGTTTCGGTATTTGCATGTGTTGTATTTTTATGCACGTGTTTAGTCAGAGATTGATGACAACTTTTACTATCTGAATCACCATAAAATCTAATAAACAATCTATCAGATTTCTGCGGTCCTCAACACGTTTTCAGTGTGGTCTGTGCTATTTGCAGTGCATTACTGTATTTGTATGGGTTGTGAGTATTTTCATGCATAAAATCGATAAATACAGTCAAGAAAAAGATCCAACTGAAATAAAGCATTGCATCGTTTTCTGAGTCTAACAGTATTCACCGAATGATCAAAATAAAAATAATTCAATCAAATTAATTGTAGTTAGGGTCACTAATAGTACAATTTCTCTTGCCTGAAAGTTTTTAAAATCATTACACAATCACAGGAGTCAAAAACACATGCTAAAGATCAATTATAATACAATTATAATACAAAATTACCATAGCAACCGTAGGATCACCACAACAGATCAATAATTGTAGGTCTTGTGTTCCCATAGCAACCGTAGAATCACCACAACAGATCAATTACTATAGTTCTTGTGTTACTATAGCAACTGTAGAATCACCACAACAGATCAATTACTGTAGTTCTTGTGTTACCATAGCAACCGTAGAATCACCACAACAGATCAATAACTGTAGGTCTTGTGTTCCCATAGCAACAGTAGAATCACCACAACAGATTAATTCCTGTAGTTCTTGTGTTACTATAGCAACTGTAGAATCACCACAACAGATCAATTACTGTAATTCTTATGTTACCATAGTAACTGTAGAATCAGCACAACAGATCAATAACTGTAGGTCTTGTGTTCCCATAGCAACTGTAGAATCACTTCGAGTGCTATAGTATTGTATAGTTTTAAAACTATATTACAATTATAATACAATCTCAACACTGCATATATCCTGTGATGTGTCTATTGTGAATGATCAAATTACGATATTGATGCGGAAACCATTTATTGTGCAGGCCTAAGACTGATCTAGAATATATATATATATAAAAGACTGACTCTTTCAGTACCCTTCACTGCATTTATACCACCACAATATACACGATATATTACTGAAACATAAAGAAAGCTTATTTAACAGCAATAAAACCCACATACATCACATCAAATCATGTGTATATGTGTGCATGTGTTGAGTTGATGGTGTATTAGGTTAAATCTTTACACCTTTGTGCATCTATATGTGTGTGTAACGCATGTACTTTGACATATTTGTTGTCTATTTATGTACAGACTGTATTTAAATGTATTTTGTCTTTAAATATATCACCGTCTGGAGCGTTTCACTCATCACCTCACATGTACATCTGATGATGTGACAATAAAAGCGATTCATATCTTATATATTAGATTAACTGCTGTGGTCAATAATATTAGCCCCCTTAAGAAATAAATTTACTGTTTAAGGGTCTACAGAACAAACCACTGCTGTCCAATAACTTTCCTAATTAACCTAGTTAAGCCTTTAAATGTCACTTTAAGCTGAATACTAGTGTCTTGAAGAATATCTAGTCTAATATTATTTACTGTCATCATGACAAAGAGAAAATAAATCAGTTATTAGAGATGAGTTATTAACACTATTATGATGAAAAATCTGTTAAACATGTCTCTGTTTACTTTAATGTTTTAAACACACACACACACACATTGTGGGAAAGTTTATATATTTATATATATATATAAGCTGTTTGTTTTCTTGGCATGTTAAACAAGTGTTGGCTGTGTTTTCTTAAAATAACAAAGTCTTATTGTTTTTCTTACTGTAAGTTTTGAAATAACCACAGGATTTTTCCCTGAGTCTGCAGTTTGTCAGAGTTTATTCAGTAATCAAAAAGCCATGATACAATTATATTATAAACCAACAGCAATTCTTTGCATCATTCAGTGTAATAATTACACTTATTTAAACAATTAAACTATATATTTAATCTGCCTAGCATGTGCATGTTATTCAAAATATATTAAAAAGTATATCATAACCATATTAAATATCATTATAGCCTAATTTTAATAAGTTTCATTTACTTATAGACTGAATCCTTATACATATATATATAATTTAATAGAGTTCATGTATTTTCTAACATAAGCAAACATTTATAACAGTATTTAATCATCTCTGTTAACATTAATGACAAATAAAGTCGTTCATTGTTAGTTCATATTAGCTCATTACATTAACTACAACTGTAGATTTTAATTATGCATTAGTAAATATCGAACTATGATTAATAAATTCTGTAATTGTTCATAATAAGTTAATGAATAAATACATTAACACTAATTAACGGAGCCTAATTGCTCGGTTTAAAGGATAGTGTCTCAATTAAAACGTTAAATGTTAATTAAACAATTAATAATAAATTAAAAATAACTCGTGTATGTACAATAATAGACGTAACACCCAATAATTATAACAATATTAAATATAATAATAATAATAATAATAATAATATATAATAATAATAATAAATATTATAATAAATATTATAATAATAATAATAATAATAATAATAAATATAATAATAATAATAAATATTATAATAATGATAATAATAATAATAATAAATATTATAATAAATATAATAATAATAATAATAATAATAAATATTATAATAAATATAATAATAATAATTATTATTATTATTATTATTATTATAAATATTATAATAATAATAAATATTATAATAATAATAAATATAATAATAATAATCATCATCATCATCATATGTTTTAAAATATGGTATAATTAGACATGTTTAGGTGTTATTATTATTAGTAGTAGTAGTAGTAGGCTAAATGTAGCTTCAGTTTTGATTTTTACCATATTAATATTAATCAGCCCTTCAACAAAACCAAGTTTAAGATAATAATAACTCTAAATAAAAGACCTCAGACACATGATTCAGCTGTTACACGGACTCTGTGAAGGGTTCATTCGCTTTGATTTACTTTAAAAGTTGCTCAGAGTTTATTATAACCGCATTAAAGCGCATCCAGAGACTCATTATAAGGTCAGAAAGCTCCACGATCACAGATACTGTAATTAAACATGCTCATATTTCACTAATTAGCAAAAAAACAGAGAGTTTTACCTTGCGCTGCAGGAGGGTCGCGCGCGCGTCCACTGAAACTCCGGCAGACCAGCGCCGAGTCCAGCTGAACCCTGATGACGTCATTGACTGACACACACACACACACACACACACACTGACCCTCCTACTGCCGCTCTCTCTCTCTCTTTCATTTTTATTTTCAATTCAAGCTCGCTTTATTGACATGAGAAATTGTTAAAATGTTTTGTCAAAGCTTTCTGTTTACATCAAACATAACATAAAAAATCATATTGTAGTAAAGATATTATATTAATAATAATAATAATAATACATTTAAGAATCAAAATATTAATGTTCAACAACGATAATAATAATAATAATATAAATAATAATAATAATAAAACAAAGTATAGCATATGAAAAAAATTATAATTATAATAAATATTATTATTATTATTGTTGTTATTTTTATTATTATTATTGTTATTTTTATTTATTAGTATTATTAGTAGTAGTATTATTATTGTTTTTGGTGTTATTATTATTATTATTATTATTATTATTATTATTATTGTTAATATTATTATTATCATTATTATAATTGATATTTCAATTATTATTTTTTTTTATTATTATTATCAAACAATATCATATAATAATATTAATAAAACCATAACAGATAATATTAATAATAATAATACTCGTGCAATAGCATGTGATAATGATGATAAACAAATATTTAGGAATCAGCATTTTATTATTCAGTACTAATAATAATAATCATCATCAAACAATAACTTATAATAAATAATAATAATAATAATAGAATATATAACAATCTAAATGTTGTTGTCCAATAACAATATTATTAATAATAACTAATAACTAATAATAATACTAGAATATATAAGAATTAACATTTAATTATCCAATAATAACAACAAAAATAATATAAATAAATAAATAAATAAAACAACATATATTAATAATAATAATAGTATTAATGATAATAATATTAATAATAATACTAATAATAAATGATAATAAATAAATATATTATAATAATTATTATTATAAAATAATTAAAATAATTATTAGTAGTATAAATAATAATAATAATAATAATAATAATAATAATAATAATACTATAATATATAAGAATTAATAATAATAGTAATAAATAGTAAAAGTAATAAAACAACAACATATAAAAATAATAATAAAAACAGAATATTTAAAACAATAATAACAATAATAACAGCAGTGTGTGGTCAGCTTACACATACTGAACACCGGATGCGTCATTATTATAGGCTGTTTATTTCTGAGACGCATGAAATGATGATGACTGGAGTCCTGTATGAGTGTCTGATGACAGCGCCCCCTGCAGCTCACACACTGAACTGCTCCAACCCGAAATAAATAAATAAATAAATAAATAAATAAATAAATAAATAAATAAACAGATAAATAAATAAATAAATAAATAAATCAATAAATCAATAAATAAATAAATAAATAAATCAATAAATCAATCAATACATCAATAAATCAATAAATAATTTATAATGTAACCCAGTGGTTGGGTTTTGCCTATATTATATATATATATATATATATATATATATATATATATATATATATATATATATATATATATATATATATATATATATATATATATATATATATACCTTTTTAAAAGGTACACAATTGTTCTTGAAGGGTCCATATTGGTACCTCAAAAGTATATATTAGTACCTACAAATTTTAAGAGGAACACTTTTGTTCTTCGTAGGTGCTAATATGTTACCTTGAGGTATTAATATGGAGCTTTTCAAAAGGTACCACCCCAGTGACAGCTCACACCTTCATTTCTTCATAGAGTGCACTCTAAAACATACTGTCTTCCAACCCAAATTAAGGTAAAATATTTCTAAATGTTTTACTTATAAATATTCTTTATTTACCCCTAAATTGCAGTGTTGAACGACATGTAGGAATACACAACTCAGTTTAAGTGTGTGTGTGTGAGTGCGTGCGTTTCTTACTTCTGTTGAACACAAAGGAAGATATTCTGAAGAATGTTGGGAAAAAAACAGACCCTGAAGTCCTTTTCCCATCTCTAAATATGTGGCATGTTCATTTGTATGTGCGAACTTTCCCTTTAAATGTTACTGTCTTTAGAATTCAGATGTTTTGTGTGCTCGTCAAGGGTCATTTGATTCAGAGTCATTTGATTCAGTGGTTTTGTAAGCTCATCAAGAGTCGTTTGATTCAGTGGTTTTGTTAGCTCATCGAGAGTCATTTGATTCAGAATCATTTTATTGAAATGTTTTGTGTACTCTTCAAGAGCCATTTGATTTAGAGTCATTTGATTCAGATGTTTTGTGTACTCTTCAAGAGCCATTTGATTCAGAGTCATTTGATTCAGATGTTTTGTGTTCATTCAGAGTAATTTGATTCAGGTGCTTAGTATGTTCATCAAGAGTCGTTTGATTCAGAGTCATTTGATTCTGATGTTTTGTGTTCTACGAGAGTCCCTTGATTCAGTGTTTTTAAGCTCATGGGAAATCATTTGATTCAGAGTAATTTGATTCAGATGTTTTGCGTGTTGATCAAGAGTCATTTGATTCAGAGTCATTTGATTTAGATGTTTTGTGTTCATTGAGAGTCATTTGATTGAGATGTTTTGCGTGTTCACAGTCGTTTGATTCAGAGTCATTTGATTCTGATGTTTTGTGTGTTCATTGAGAGTCATTTGATTCAGAGTCATTTGATTCAGATGTTTTGTGTTCATTGAGAGTAGTTTGATTGAGATGTTTTGCGTGTTGATCAAGAGTCATTTGATTCAGATGTTTTGTGTTCATTGAGAGTCATTTGGTTGAGATGTTTTGCATGTTCACAAACAGTCATTTGATTCAGAGTCATCTGAATCAGAGTCATTTGATTCAGATGTTTCTTGTTCACAGAGAGTCAAGTGAATCTAAGTAAGGAAGTGTAGACTCTATTAATAAGCTGAAGTGGAGTGTGTGTGGCCTTTAGTCTTCAAAGCGCTGTGTGATGTGTGTGTTCTTGCACGTAAAGCATCCACACACTCAATAGCAGGAAGCTCTGCTGTGTGTGTGTCTGTCTGAGCGGGCCCCGGGGCCACTGTCACCACAAAACACACATTCAACAAAGAGAAAGTGTCTGTGAGCGGCTCCTGTGTTTCCTTATGGCCCTCAGCGGAGTGTGTGTGTGTGTGTGTGTGTGTGTGTGTGTGTGTGCGCGCACGTCTGTCTCTCTGTGTGTGTGTTTACACTGACCGCTCATTTATACATCTTGCTAAGGGATCATCTGAACAGTGTGCATTTGTTCCCTTAGCAGTGTTCATATGTTCCCTTAGCAGTGTGCATGTGTTCCCTTAGCAGTGTGGATGGGTTCCATTAGCAGTGTGCATGTGTTCCCTTAGCAGTGTGCATGTGTTCCCTTAGCAGTGTGGATGGGTTCCATTAGCAGTGTGCATGTGTTCCCTTAGCAGTGTGGATGGGTTCCATTAGCAGTGTGCATGTGTTCCCTTAGCAGTGTGCAGGTGATCCCTTAGCAGTGTGGATGGGTTCCATTAGCAATGTGCATGTGATCCCTTAGCAGTGTGGATGGGTTCCATTAGCAGTGTGCATGTGTTCCTTTAGCAGTGTGCAGGTGATCCCTTAGCAGTGTGCATGTGTTCCCTTAGCAGTGTGCATGTGTTCCCTTAGCAGTGTGGATGGGTTCCATTAGCAGTGTGCATGTGTTCTCGCTGCAGTGTGCATGTGATCCCTTAGCATCATGCATGTCTTCCCTAAGCAGTGTGTATGTGATCTCTTTGCAGTGTGCAGACGATCCCTTAGCAGTGTGCACATGCTCCCTTAGCCGTGTACGACTTGCTAAGTGATCACCTGAACAGTGTGCAGGTGATCCCTTTGCAGTATGCACATGTTACTTCTGCAGTGTAGATGATCCCTTAGCAGTGTGCATGTGTTCCCTCTGCAGTGTGTAGATGATCCCTTAGCATGTTCTCCCACAAAGGTGTGCAGGTGATCCTTTAGCGTTATACATGTCTTCCCTTAGCAGTGTGCAGGTGATCCCCTTTGCAGTGTGCAGACGATCATTTAGCAGCATGCACGTGTTCCCTTAGCCGTGTGCAACTTGCTAAGAGATCACCTGAAGAGTGTGCATGTGATCTCTTAGCAGTATGCATCAGTGTACATGTGATGCCTTTGCAGTTTGCAGACGATGCCTTAGCAGTGTGCATGTGCTCCCTTAGCTGTGTGCAACTTGCTAAGGGATCACCTGAACAGTGTGCATGTGATCCCTTAGCAGTGTGCATGTGATCCCTTAGCAGTGTGCAGGTGATCCCTTAGCAGTTGTACATGTGCTCCCTCAACAGTGTGCAGAGTGCCAGTGATCCTTCATCAGTGTGCTTGTGCTCCCTCAGTAGTGTGCAGGGTGCAAATATGAGAGCAGCAGCAAAAGAAAGACCAAACAGGAGCTGGTGGTCAAGTGTTTTTTACTTCAGCTCATCGATAGCTTTTTCTACAATAGCGAACACCTCGTCCACGGGCAGCTCCGAGTTTACCTGGAAGAAGAGACAGACAAATCCTTAGTTCAGCTCGACACTAGTAAAGGAGGACTGCCGAGAATCATGTTTGAGTATGTCAGTGTTATTTGCGCACCTTCCTGACGATGCCGCGCTGCTCGTAGAAGGCGATGACGGGCTCTGTGGCTTTATAATACAGATCCAGACGCTTCTTGATGGTCTCCTCGTTGTCGTCTGCGCGGCCGCTAGTTTCTCCACGCTTCATCAGTCTCTTCACCATGGTCTCGCCTTTAGCATCGATGTACAGCAACAGAGCCGGAGCGCCGATCTGACGGACAGAAAAACACCATCAGCTAACTCACACACACACTCACTGACATTGTTAACAGGTTAGTAGCATGTTTTAGAATGTTACTAGCATGTTTTTCGTATGCTACGTTGTGTTTTAGCACACTGCTGTTATGCGTAAAGGATGTTTTACGCTGTTGCTAACATTAGTAGCATGTTTTAAAATGCTGTTGACATTTGCGAATGGTTTTAGCACATTGCTATTATCTGTCTGGCATGTTTTAGAAGCTTGCTAACATGTTAGTAAAGTGTTTTAGGGTGCTGCTAGCAAGTTGTAGCATATTGCTAGTTGTTTTAACACGTTGTTATGTGTCTACTATGTTTTACAATATTGTTAACAAGTTAGCAGCATGTTTTAAAATGTTTGTAACATATTTGCAAATTGTTTTAGCACATTGCTATTATCTGTATAGCATGTTTTATAATCTTGCGAACATGTTAAAAGCATGTTTTAGGATGTTGATAGCTTGTTGTATCATACTGCTATGTGTTTTATCACATTGTTATGTGTCTAGCATGTTTTAAAAAAATTGCTAACATGTTAGTAGCATGTTTTTAAAATGTTGGTAACATATTTGCAAATTGTATTAAAACATTGCTATTATCTGTCTAGCATGATTTACAATATTACTAACACGTTTTACAATATTGATAATGTATTAGTGGCATGTTTTATAATGTTACTAGCATGTCTTAGTATATTACCTTGTTTTAGCATACTGCTATAATATGTCTAGCATGTAGCATGTTGATAGGTATTTTAACACATTACTATTAAGTGTCTAGCATGTTTCACAATATTGCTAACATGTTTTAGAATGTTGTTAGGGTTAGACAACATTAGACAATAGCTTCAATATTGCGAACATGTTAGTAGCATGTTTTAGAATGTTACTAGCATTTTTTTCGCATGCCACGTTGTGTTTTAGCACACTACTATTATGTGTAAACAAAGTTTTACGCTGTTGGTAACATTAGTAGCATGTTTTAAAGTACTGGTGAAATATTTGCGAATTGTTTTAGCACATTGCTATTATCTGTCTAGCATGTTTTATAATCTTGCAAACATGTTAGTAAAGTGTTTTAGGATGTTGCTAGCAAGATGTAGCATCTTGCTAGTTGTTTTAACACGTTGTTATTTGTCTACTATGTTTTACAATATTGTTAACAAGTTAGCAGCATGTTTTAAAATGTTGGTAATATATTTGTGAATTGTTTTAGCACATCGATATTACCTGTCTAGCATGTTTTATAATCTTGCGAACATGTTAAAAGCATGTTTTAGGATGTTGACAGCTTGTTGTATCATACTGCTAGGTGTTTTAGCACATTGTTATGTGTCGAGCATGTTTTTACAAAATTGCTAACATATTAGTAGCATGTTTTTAGAATGTTGCTAACATGTTGCTAATTGCTTTAGCACATTGTTGTTATTTGTCTAGCATGATTTACAATATTACTAACACATTTGACAATTTTGCTAATGTATTAGTAGCATGTTTTAGAATGTTACTAGCATGTTTTAGTATATTACCTTGTGTTTTAGTACACTGCTATAATATTTCTAGCATGTAGCATATTGATAGGTGTTTTAACACATTACTATTAAGTGTCTAGCATGTTTCACAATATTGCTAGCATGTTTTAGAATGTTGTTAGGGTTAGACAATATTAGACAATAGTTATAATATTGCTAACATTAGAAGCATGTTTTAGAATGTTTCTAGCATGTTTTATGTATGCTGCGTTGTGTTTTAGCACACTGCTATTATGCATAAAGGATGTTTTACGCTGTTGCTAACATTAGTAGCATTTTTTTAAATGCTGGTGAAATATTTGCTAATTGTTTTAGCACATTGCTATTATCTGTCTAGCATGTTTTATAATCTTACGAACATGTTAACAGAATGTTTTAGAATGTTGATAGCATGTTGTATCATACTGCTAGGTGTTTTATCACATTATGTGTCTAGCATGTTTTTACAAAATTGTTAACATGTTAATTGCATGTTTTAGGATGTTGCTAGTATGTTGTAGCATATTTTTAACATTGCTAATTTTTTAGCACATTATTCTTATTTGTCTACCATGATTTGCAATATTGCTAACTTGTTTTTCAAAGCTGTTAACATGTTAAAAGCATGGTTATGATGTTTCTAGCATGTTGTCGCATATTTTCTAGGTGTTATAGCACATTGTTATGTGTCTAGCATGTTTTTACAATATTGCTAACATGTAACCATCATGTTTTAATATATTGCAAGCATTTTTTATGCTAACATATTGTTAATTGTTTTAGCTATTTGTTGTGTATTGTATTAGCATATATATATATATATATATATATATATATATATATATATATATATATATATATATTATATAATTATGTTAGTAGCCTGTTTTAAGATGTTGCTTGCTTTTTGCTACATATAGCTATTATGTGTCTAACATATTATACAATATTGCTAAAAGGTTACTGGCTTGTTTTAGGATGCTGCTAGCATGCTGTAAAACATTGGTATTTTTTAGCATACTATTATTATTTGTCTAGTGTGTTTTTCTGTATTTTTAACATGTTATTGGCATGTTTCAGAATATTGCTAATTGTTTAGCACATTGTTGTTATTTGTCTACTATGATATACAATATTGTTAACATGTTTTATAAAATTGCTAAAATGTTAGTAGCATGTTTCAGGATGTTTATAGCATGTTGTAGCATAATGCTAGATGTTTATAGCACATTGTTATGTCTCTAGCATGTTTTACAATATGGCTAACATGTTACTAGCATGTTTTAGGATATTACAAGCATTTTGTAGGCTAACATATTGCTAATTGTTTTAGCTATTTGTTGTGTCTGATGTTTTACAATATTGTTAACATGTAAGTAGCATGTTTAGGATGTTGCTAGCATGTTGTAGGTTATTGCTAGATTTTTAGCATTTTGCTATTATGCCTCTAATATGTTTTTCAATATAGTTAACATCTTAGTAGCAAGTTTTAGAATGTTGCTAAGCTATTGCTAGTTATCTTAGCACATTGCTATTATGTGTATTGCATATTTTATAATATTATAATGTTAGTAGCATGTTTTAAGATATTGTTAGCATTTTGTAAGCTAACATATTGTAAATTGTTTTAGCACATTGTTTTTACGTGCCTAGCATGTTTTCTAATATTACAACATGTCAGTAGCTTGTTTTAGAATGTTGATAACATATTGCTAATTGTTTTAGTCTGTTGCTATTGTCTCTAGTTTTAAAATATTATGTTAGTAGCCTGTTTTAAGATGCTGCTAGCCTTTTGTTACACATAGCAATTATGTGTCTAGCACGTTTTACAATATCGCTGACATGTCAACAGCATGTTTTGGGACACTCTTCTACCTTCTTCTCAAACTCCTCCCCCTGTTTGACCTCTCGAGGGTATCCATCAATCAGGTAACCTTTAGAGACGTCAGCCTTGGCGATCATGGCGTCTTTGATCATGTCCAGAACGGTGTCCTGCAGAAAATAAAACACCGTCATTCGCTCATCAGCGACTTGCGAGAAATCATCAGAACACTTCCATTCGGTTTGATATTTTAGATAAAACCCTGGAGCTCTCCGACCCTCTACATGTGCCAAGAAATGTAAAAACTATTATATCTTCTGCATCAGGAGACCTATTAACATAGTTTAAACCCAGTTGTGTACCAGCAGTGTGAATATCTCCAGCCTCTAATTGTGTTTGTTCTAATCAGACTTAAAAGGACAGTCTGCATAAACTTTTAGATTGACATTCTCACTTTGTACGTGTCATCAGAGGGAGAAAGCCCCGCCCACTAGTGCCCATCTCTTTATCTCATTAGCATAAACAGCAGCCCTGAGTGAGAAGCAGCCGTCTGTCCATTAGCCATTAGAGTGTTTGAGCTGCTGAAGATAATGTCAGCATAGACTAAGAGGATTATAGATGTGGAGTTTTAGATGAACAGTGACAGGAGTCTTCATAGACCACAGGTGTCAAATCCAGTTTCTGGAGGGCCGCAGCTCTGCACAGTTTAGCTTTTACCCTAATTAAACACACCTGATCAAACTAATTCCTTCAGACTTGTTTGAAACCTACAGGTAAGTTTGTTGAAGCAAGGTTGGAACCAAACTGTGGAGAGCTGCGGCCCTCCAGGAACTGGATTTGACACTGAAGCACCTGACGAGCACTGACAATACAGCTAGTTCTGTAGTATGTGTGTGTGTGAGTGTGTGTGTGAGACTGACCAGAGGCACGAGTTCCCCCTTCTGCATGATGGCCTGCAGCTGTTTGCCTCTGTCTGAACCGGACGCCACCTCCGCGCGCAGCAGGTCACCTGAGGACAGGTGAGTGTAGCCATACTTGGCCACGATCTTCTCACACTGAGTGCCCTTTCCAGAGCCGGGACCACCTGACCACACACACACACACACACACACACACACACACACACACACAGAAGTTCATTTCCGATTCCCAGTTCTGGAACTGATGGAGTTGATTCAGACAGTCGATTCCTCACTGCTGCTGTGACTCTTTTTTTAATTCTTGAGAAATTGTTATTGTTTTTGATTATTATTAGCATGAAGGAGTCAAATGATTTAATAAAACTTTAAGATTTAAAGATGAATTAGATTTTAACCTTAGGCATCGATTCTCCATTAACAATGATTTCAGTTCCTAAATCTGTAGCATGTTTTAATATATTTGCCCATGTTTTATTACCAGCAAATTGCTGACATTCAAGCACATTTAAAAATGTAGGAGAAATAATGATGAAATAAATAATAATAAATAGGTAAATACAATCTCAGCATAATTACAGCAAATATCTAAACGAAGACTGAATTTTTAAACTGTTTTATGCAGTGTGTTTGTGTTTTTATCAACACTGCTTATGATTAACATTTATAAACATACATAATGCTTATTTAGTACACATCCGCCAAAACATGCCTCTTTAGATTGACTGTTAGTAAACAAAGTACATCGAAAACTTGTACAAAATGTAGTTCAACTTACCCACGACAAAGACGATCTTCGCATTTTTGATTTTATCTGCAACACAATGAACATGTCTGTCAGAAATGTAGCGTATGAATGAGGATTAGTTATGATTCATGAGTTATTGATTATTAACTCTCATCATTATTATTAAACTACGATTCATTTACCGTCTGGCTTCATGACAGCGACTGCTGATTTACTGGAGCACCCTAAACCCATTTCTGCTTCACACTGACTGCAAGTGTGTGTGAGTGTGTGTGTGTGTGTGTTTCCTTCATGTACTTCTGAATGCCGCAGATCACCAAAGCAACTGGTGCCAACATAGCTGTGATCCTGAACACAATACTGTCCGGACTGCCCAGATTTACCATAACAACATACACACATACATTATGATGCATACGTAAACAATGCAAGAGATGAAAAATATACTATATTTCTCCTGTTTATGACTGAAATGTGCAGGTTATTAATAAATGAACACTTCCAGATTAAAGATTTCCAGATAATTTACTTGTCATCTTGATATATATATATATATATATATATATATATATATATATATATATATATATATATATATATATATATATATATATATTAGGGGTGTAATGGTTCACAAAAATCACCAACCCAGGCTCATTCTGAGAACGTAGTCCCGGGGACGTTTCTGGAGACCGCGAAATACGTCCCGGGAGGTACGTATTTTTGCAGTTTTTGTTTTCGTGAGTCCGCGAGAGGCCGCTGTGCGCGCTTTTTCCCGCGCCGTTCTCGCGTAAACCCGCTAGAGGCCGCTGTCGAACGACCTTCCGCCTGTCTGCCTGGATGACAGAATGACTGACCGTGCGACCGGCCAATCGGCTGACCCACTCTCCTCCGTCTCTAAACCCAACCAACGACGATTCACAAAACCCGTCCAGAAAAAGAAAAGCCCTCGTCTGATTTTTACCACGTTTTCGGATTTTGACCACATTCTCACCCTGTGACGAACTTGTTCGCTTCATTTTTTGGATTGTTTTTTTGTTTTCTTGCCTGATTTCTGGAACCGCTCTTCCCCGGACTCGAACCTGGTCGTCGTCGTGGTCAGCCCCTCTCTGTGCCTCGAGTCCGCCAGAGTACACGAAGAGCTAACCGGACAAACTGGTTGCAGCGGGAAAGCCCTCCACACGGAGGCGAGAGGCCGGCCGGCAAGCGCCGAAGGGAACAGCGTCACACCGCCCCACAGCGTTTGCTTAAAAAAATTAAATGCAGCCGTACGTACCCCCGGCTACGTATTTCGCGGTCTTCGAAACGTCCCCGGGACTACGTTCTCAGAATGAGCCTGGGTTGCAAATCAAGGTTCGATTCGATTTTCGGTTCGGTTTTCAATACAGCAAAACAAGAAAAAAGCCAGAGGATTTCTCTGATTTAAATTTTTTAATGTATTAAAACTAACATCATAAAAGTTTGATCTTGTTTTTTTTTCTCTTTTACTTTAAACAGTGATAGAGCTATACTACCGGGGTTTCTCTGCTTAGCAGCAAATAAAACAAATCCTTCTTTATACTCAAAACCAAAAAGCTTCCTATAAAAAAATACATATAATATTGTAGGAGTTAAACTAAATAAAAAGAAAAGAATAATTTAGTTTTTATCTGGAACTCAGTTTCAATCTATTTTTAAGTATTTTTTATTTTCAGAGAGATGAGTGTCCACCTTTTCTTCAGACAGCACAGATCTGCTTGATTTGACTGTCACCTGCCATTTTAGTGGATCTGAAAGCAGGAATTATCTGACTGAAATGGGCTTATGAAGGAATAATGTAACGGGGCTCTATTATATTTAACATTTTCTTAAAACCTGAAGTTAAGGTCTCTCATATCCACAGCTATGAATGTCCCGATCGCCTCTGTGATTAGTTTTGCCCTGTTCGAATCTGTAGGAATTGCCTGTCTGAATGCTGTTCCAGTTACTGATCGCGTGATGTCAGTGTAAATGAGTTGATATGCTCAAATATTACCGCTACAACAGCTTACAGTCATAGCAGATGTGATTTTTTTCCACCACTCTTGTGGTGATGGTGTGCGACGTATCTGAAGAGCGGTGGAGGCGTGTGCGTGCGATGTACCTGAGCGGCGGGGGTGAGTTGTGCCCAACGTACCTGAAGAGCTGGGAGGGATGCGGTGGAGAGGGGTGTGCGACGTATTTAAGGACCGGGGGGGAGACGCGCGATTTCCGGAAGATTATCATTCGTTTGCGGGCATCTGGGAGTCTCACAAAACTTTCGGTAGACTTGGGATGTCTGGGATTACATTAACGTTACTAGCCATTTTGCGAGCTAGTGTAGCGCGTGCCTGACTGGAGTAGTGTTTGGAGGTGGGCGGGTGTGGTGATATGTGAACAGGTTATTGAGATTGGCTGTTTTGTGTTGGGGTCCAGGGTTGCTGGGGCAACGGGGGCGGAGCCAGTACGAGCAGGCTGACATAGAAGGCAGCAAGATTGCTAATGAGTGCATCATGCTTTAATAAAGTGATATTCTGAGTTCAAAAGCGATGGTCTACTGTTAACATGACAGCAGGGACGGCAGCGTGTTGTCTGCCACGTCATTTGGGATGCCATGTTGGGCTGAAAACATTATATTTTGTACTTATTCTCTTTTATCTTTTTAGATGATAGTCTGAATCGAATCGTTCGGCTTGTAATGCATACCAAACCCAAAGTCTCGTACCGAACGGTTCAATACGACAATACGAATGCATGTATCGTTACACCCTTATATATATATACATATATATATATATATATATATATATATATATATATATATATATATATATATATATATATATATATATATATATATATATATATATGACAAAATGCTCATATCTCAATATAATTCAAATATATAGACATTTTATATACAATATAAGAATATATAAATATATATAATATATATAAATAATATAAACATGTGATTATTTTGTAGAAATATAAAATATCCGTGAGATATAACACACTTTTTCAAAAACGCTTTAAATGCTACAGATCCAACATAAAATAATTAAATATTACTAAATAAATTAAATAATCTACTTTCCAACTTTCTCTCTATGCTGTTGATCACATTTCTGTCTGCATAAATAAATAAATACACACATCATTTCTCTAGATAAGACTCTTTTTCCTCATTAGGATCATATATTATTGCTGGGACTTAAAAGCTGCACTAAAACTGTAGTTTGACCCCCTCAAGTCCACTATATGGAGAAAAATTCTGCATGTTTTCCTCAAAAATGTCTATTTATGGTGAAAAAAGACAAATGAATGATCAAGAAATGTTTTATTCTAGAAGTGAAGCTCCTGCAACACACCTAATGTCCACATGAGGGCACCAGAGACCAGAAATACAGAGTCAACGATGGCACTCTTCTGAGTGTGCGTGTGTGTGCGTGTGCGTGTGCGTGTGTGTGTGTGTGTGTGTGTGTGTGTGTGTGTGTGTGTGTCTGTGTCATACAATAACCCAGAGGGTGAGTAAAGTTAAGTGTGTGTAAAGGTCAGAGCTGCTGTTCGTCTCAATCTGCCAGCGGCTCCTTTATTAGGAGGTGTGTGTGTGTGTGTGTGTGTGTGTGTGTGTGGTCAGTGTTCGGAAATCAGTGAGGTCTGGGGCGTGTTAAAGGGTTTCACACTATTAATTTTCATGAATAAGATCTGATGTGTGACGGATGAATA
>NC_079439.1:73657727-73690227 GCF_903798145.1 Danio aesculapii
CAGCAGATTCTCCAGGAGGTGCACTGAAAATACTGTGTCTTTAATTCAAAGTATGTTTTTATATTGGATTAATTGAAATTATTATGACCTGTTTAATTCAATTTGTCTTAATCCAAAAAACAATCCCCCTAGGTAAGGCATTATATTATATATTATAATATATTAATCATTTTCTTTTCGACTTAGTCCCTTTATTAATCCGGGGTCGCCACAGTGGAATGAACCGCCAACTTATCCAGCATGTTTTACGCAGCCGAACCAATCACCTGGATTAAGCACACTGTTGTTAATATTAGGAGAAAAATAATTAGGCTTTTTTGGAGTCAAACACTTTGGACAATGCTTGGACAAAATTTAAGACCTTGTAAAAACACAATTCAGACTTTTTAATACCTTGTAAGGGCCTTCGTTTTCTCATAATTGATTTATTAACTTTTAATACTTTTTAAGACCCCGCGAACACACTATTATAATGTGAGTCTGATAATCTTGCATGACATTTATATCTATACTGAAAGCACCAGCAGATAGTTTACCTCAATATTGAAAATATAATAACTAGAAATGGGCTATTTTCAGCCAGGCAGCCCAAGGGTCTTTCCATTACAAAAGTGTCACATTTAAGATCTAATTTCTTTATAAATCAGCGATCTTCACTGCCTGTTAGATATACGATATGAAGTGGGTCTCAGATTGGAAAAGAAGCACTGCATTATATTCCATTTCCCCCCTCCATGTCTTTAAAATACGACTGTTTATTTTACCCCAGTATTTTCAATGGAATTTCTGCACTAGCCTGTTGCAACTAGTAGTTACAGCGGTCTTTCATCTCGTTTCACGCTTGAACAACTAAATTAATTCTTAAGTCTATTTAACTGAATGGATTGTAATTACACTACAACATCGATGGACACCTCACACCCAGCACACTACCTGTTCGAACTGTTACCGTCTGGTCGGCGCTTCAGAGCACCAAGCACAAAAACAGCCAGACACAGGAAAAGTTTCTTTCCTCAGGCTGTCTACCTTATGAACAGTTAAATATTCCCCTACTGTGCAATAAATATGTGCAATACTTTCTCATACGCACTTGTACACAGCACCTTATATCAATATACAATGCAATACCTTCTCCATTCGTATTTGTACACAGCACCTTATAACCTGTATATTTATAACAATCTGTACACACAATTCAACATCCAACTTATTATTATTTATTATTATTATTATTATTATTATTATTATTATTATTATTTTATTATTTTTATTATTATTATTATTGTTATTATTATTATTATTATTATTATTATTATTATTATTTTTATTATTATTATTATTAATATTATTATTATTTATTTTTATTATTATTATTTATTTTTATTATTACTATTTATTTTTATTATCATTATTATTATTTATTTTTTTATTATCATTATTATTATTTATTTTTATTATTATTATTTATTTTCATTATTATTATTTATTTTTATTATTATTATTATTTATTTTTATTATTATTATTATTTATTTTTATTATTATTATTATTTATTTTTATTATTATTATTATTATTATTTATTTTTATTATTATTATTATTTATTTTTATTATTATTATTATTTATTTTTATTATTATTATTATTTATTTTTATTATTATTATTATTATTAATTTTTATTATTATTATTATTTATTTTTATTATTTTTATTTATTATTATTTATTATTATTTTATTATTATTATTATTATTATTATTATTATTTATTGTTATTATTATTATTATTTATTTTTATTATTTTTATTATTATTATTTATTTTTATTATTATTATTTATTTATTTTTATTCTTTTTTTATTTTTTTCATATTAATTTATTTTGTGTTGTCACTTGTCACTTTATGTACACTGGAAGCTTCTTTAGCCAAAACAAATTCCTTGTGTGTGTGAAGCACATTTGGCAATAAAACTGATTCTGATTCTGAGACTGTTAGGTTAGGGTTCGTGTAAGTTGACATGTACTTGTAAAGTTTCTTGTAGTCAGTTAAATGTTTATTGAAGGAGCAGAATCAACAGATATTAAGCAGACAGTCTACTAATACTCAAATAGACCATCAAAATAAAGTGTTACCAAATATTTATGTATTTATTTATTTTCAATGTAGTACAACTATCTTTTTTTCAACTAAACAAATCAAATATTAACGCAAGACAAATAAAGTATTGTTTTCTGGGGCAAAACAATACAAATAAATTAAATTTATTCTTTAAACAAACCAAAACCATTTACCACTGTGAAATGACCCCTTTACATACATTCTCTAAGTCATTGTTTTGTTGCCTTGTTAAAAAAAAATAAATATAAAATATATTAGTTAATTTTGCTTCTCAATAACGTTTTGGTAACACTTTAGTTTAAATACCAAATCTCCCTATTATTTAGTGGCTTATTACATGCCTATTATTAATATATTGTCTGTTTTTTAGTACTTATAAAGCACATATTCTGCATAACCTACACTAATACAAACCAATACATAAACCCAACCTCTACCTCAATAACAACCAGCTAATTAGTTGCTTATTAAGGCAAAAGTCTTAGTTAATAGTTTGTTAATAGCAAGAATTTTACCTTAAAATACAGTGTGACCAATGTTTTAAAAATATTAAGATATTTGTAGTGGCAAACACAAGTGCTGAGAAAGAACATTTTTTGCATTGTGTGTTAAGTGTAAATGAAGTATATGCTAAAACACAGACAGGTCACACACACCTCAACACAAACCCTGAAGAGGAACCACTGACTGACTGATGCTCCAGAGCAGCACAAAGCTGACTGCAACTCAAACGTTTCTCTACTTACAATTATTAATAGCAGCAGTTATTGCAGCGGAGGTATTTCTGGCCTCGAAACTGAAGTAAGTGTCGCATGTGTTTATACATATAACTCAACCCTGGCTCACTGGAAATATGTGGCTAGGGCTATATTTCAATAACCGATAAAAACCTTTCCTTGCAGTTTTGTTTTTACAAATCCACCAGAGGGCGCCATGTACATTTCTGACAATATCAAATACGTTACTACATATAAGTGCCATTTCTCGTAAATCCACCAGAGGGCGCTGTGTACATTTATGTGCCTATTAACGTTTTTCGTCTTGTCGTCATGTGTAAAATATCAGTTTGCTCTCAACTAATTTTCCAATGAGCCTGTGTTGATATAATTGTAGCTACTTTATATAAGTGTAACCTACTTTTTTAGAAATGATGCTCAATTTGTTCCACCACTACAGTTAAACAGTTGAGTTTTTACCATTTTATAATCCATTCAGCTGATCTCTGCAAACACTTTTAGCTTAGCTTAGCATAGATCATTGAATCGGATTAGACCGTTAGCATCGCGCTCAAAAAATGAGCAAATAGTTTAGATAATTTTCCTATTTAAAGCTCGACTTTTTTGTAGTTGCATCGACAGACGGATAATGAAAAGTTGTTATTTGTCAACTGTTAGTTAGATAAGACAGGAACTATGCTCTCATTTCTGGCGTAATAATCAAGGAGTTTTACTGCTGTACCATAGCTATAGCAATGCAATGACTACGCAATGCCTGAAAACTTCCGTCAATATGATCAACGCTTGAAGATACCTAGCTGGGGACTATTTTCATGCACTGCATTTTCTTGGCACACTTTGGGTCCATTAGCACCAATTGAGCATGGTGTCAACGCCACAGCCTACCTGAGTATTGTTGCTGACCATGTCCATCCCTTTATGAGTACAGTGTCTCCATCTTCTGATGGCTACTTCCAGCAGGATAACGCAGCATGTCATAAAGCGCCAATCATCTCAGACTGGTTTCTTGAACATGACAATGAGTTCACTGTACTCAAATGGCCTCCACAGTCACCAGAGCTCAATCCAATAGAGCACTTTTGGGATGTGGTGGAACGGGAGGTTGGAATCATGGATGTGCAGCCGACAAATCTGCAGCAACTGCGTGATGCTATCATGTCAATATGGAGCAAAATCTCTGAGGAATATTTCCAGTAGCTTGTTGAATCTCTGCCATGAAGGATTAAGGCAGTTCAGAAGGCAAAAGGGGTCCAACACAGTACTAGTAAGGTGTACCTAATAAAGTGGCCGGTGAGTGTAGCTCAGCCATATAATCACAGGAAATATCAACTTTTCATTTTTCGTCAATCTTAGCACACAATGTGACTTTAGAAACGTGAAGCTTTAAATAGGGAAATTATCCAAACTTTTGTTTAATTATTTACATTTTTTAGAGAAATGCTAATGGTCTAATCCGATTCAATTATGTATGCTAAGCTAAGCTAAAAAGTGCATGAACAAATGGTTTCAACAACGGTAAAACTCACCAGTTTAACTTTACTGGAGCTTTAAAATTAGACTATTTCCCAAAAAATGCAAATAAAGAGCGTAGTGTCACTTTAAGACTGCAGCCCAGTATCTGTGCATGATCTCAACTGAGTTTACTGACAGTCGGTCTGTCGACACACACCCACACCCTCACACACAACACTGACTGAGACTCAACGCACTTCTGAAAGCATAAAGACTAAAGAGCACTAAAACACACACACAGATAAACAGATAATAAAGAGTGTGTCTTACTGTGGGCTGAGCTCTGCTGCGGGACTCAAATATTCTTTCTGCCTCTGTATGACAAGTGTAAACAGATCCCTCTTTACTTGTGACGGCGCAGATGGTCATGTGACCTGCATGCAAATGATGTGCTTTTAGAGACTGGTCCTGCTGGTCTGTGCACTACATTATACACAGTACAGTAAGGAGGATCAATATTTACAGCACACTGTCTTGTATTATTATCAGAGACTGTTGGATCATTAACTGTGACCTTGAGTATGTTGTATGTGAGACTGTTAAACACCAGTGGTGGAAAGAGTACTGAAAAATCATACTCAAGTAAAACTACCATTACTTGACTAAAAACGAAGTGCGAGTAGAGTAAAAGTACCTGTTGTAAACATTACTCAGTATGAGTAAAAAGTAGACCTTTCAAAAGTACTCAAGAGTAGTGAGTATTATGCTGTGGTCACACTGGAGTTCGAGCTTGCAAAATTCTGTAGTACGGCGCTGTGAAAAGGGGCGGGATTAAACAAGATTAGTAGACATTTAAAAAGCGAGCGATCGCTCCATAATTTAAATTTCTGTACAGAGAGGTCATGTTTTGATCTTCGATTGGTCTTACGCAGTCACGTGATACGATTTTGCAGGTCAGAGTTCTCCAAGCTTGAACTTTGCAGCGCAAGGAACTGCAAAACTTGTCGCATGAGCTTGCGTTTCTGGTCTGACGCATACGCGTGCCTATGAATGGAAGTCTATGGGGAGAAAAGAACGCAGCTTAATGCTGTAAAAAGCTAATGTATTTACATGTAATTTGCGGATGTGTGTAAACGTAACATTCTGTAGTGCATTTAGTTATTGCCCAGCACACAACGTCATAAGACGTTATTATTAGGTTAGATTTAGGTTGAGATGTCAGGTGACCAAAATTCAAGTATAGCCAGCATCTAAGGACAAAATTATTTTGATGTCCAATAACAACATTACATGATGTTGATATTTGGTTGATTTTAGGTTGTGTTAGAAAGTGACCAAAATCCAACATCAAGCCAACATCTTGAACCAATGTCATATTGACATCAAATACTGACATTTATTCGTCAGGTATGGCAACCAAACTCCAACGTCTCAATTTAAGTATAATTTTTGCACCTTGAACTTCAGTTTTTTGTTGGATTAGTTCATCAGTTTTGGCTTCAGTACTGACTAATCTAATGTATATATTACTGTATATATGAATGTAAAAGAGAGATCGGTGAGAAGTGTACTCATTTATGCTGAGCACTGCATTCTACTGTATTTGACTATAGAGCTGAGTAATAGTGCCCATGAAGTAAACACAGCCAAGGATTTACTGCATTCAAAAGCTCATTTCTTATTTTTGCAGACATCAAGTGTCTTTTAATAACTTTGCTTGCGTTTATGTCATGTGTGTAACATTTGTGGAGTATGGTTGTGTAAACTACAGCACAGAATGTGGGGAAACACTATGATCCATGTCCCAATAATTCTTCTTGTTTAATAAGCAGGATGCTGAACTGTCTTTATTTGAGTGGCTGGACTGTTTATTATCATGAAAATAAATAAATTATTTTATTTTTCAATATTTGCTTTACACTGGAATTCCACATATAATTTATATATATATATATATATCAGGAAATATATAAAAAAGAAAAAAAAATGCAAAGGGGGCTAATAATTCTGACTTCAACTGTATATACATACATACACATATACATATACATACATATATATATATATATATATATATATATATATATATATATACATACATATACATACACGCACATATACATATATATATGTTCATATATGAGCAATTCCAGCGTTATGGATGTGACGACATTTGCAGTAAAATCTCAAAACATAAATTGACAGAGGAAGTCTATGTTAACATTATAATGAAACATCTCTTTATATTTATCAAAACAACTAGCCAC
This sequence comes from Danio aesculapii, assembly GCF_903798145.1. Lineage (NCBI taxonomy): Eukaryota > Metazoa > Chordata > Actinopteri > Cypriniformes > Danionidae > Danio > Danio aesculapii. The sequence goes on from NC_079439.1 coordinate 73,664,297, forward strand.
AGAGCTGTGGGAGCAGAAGAATATCAATCGGGAAACATTTTTATATTTTAAATGAGGGAAATAAACATGCGTTATTGATGTGACCAAAAAAAGTCTGCGAGTTTGCAGTATACAACATACTCTGTAGAAATTCTGTGAATTAAACTGCACAACACAAAAGAAGCGATGCTAAAGGAGAATTGTTGGATCACTACAGAACAAACATTACTGATTTTATTTGATTTGACATTTTTGCATTTATGAGGGAAAAGCTTCGTTATGGATGTGACATCTCTCTGTTATAGATGTGAAATTGCCACTTGTGTGACTTTGGTAAATCAAATATAATTGTTTGAAACACCGACAGAGACATCTTTGAGTATTTTTAAAGCACTGTAAAATACAAGCCTACACAAAAAACACAGAAACGGTTTTGCTATTTTGGCGAAAACCTAATTTTTTTCATGGCAAGGTTGACATTTGCATGGAATCGCTCGCATATAAAAGAAAATTATCTACGGTATTTATCACCTTAATACAAAAATCTGCTTTATTTTGCAGAAACTGCTGCACAAATCCTGTACACACACACAAACACACACACACACACACACACACAGATATCTATATTTTGAAGCATTGGCCAAGAGCATGCATAAATTACATAAAAATACAAAACAGATAAATGAAAAGTTTTTAAATATACAAAGCTGGAGCTTGAGAGCTTAGCATTTAAATGAGTGACTTTGAATATTATTATTATTGTGCTTATCATTTAATTATTTGGCTATATAACTATCTTTATATATAGAAGAGACTCTGTATATCTGGCTGAATGACACACAGCTGAGCTGAAGACGCACGTCTGGTCATGTTTCCTTTCAGAAATGAGGAAGTTTTATCAGATGCAAAACCACTTTGTCAAGGCAACACAATTACTGTGGTATTTTAGCAGAAGCAAAGCAGCCAAGATGACTACAGAATCAACAAGGCGTCAACATTTCTATGTCCTATTCCGCCCATATTTACAAGCAGTAAAATGCGTCTCTGCTGTCTCTAGAGTGTGTAGTGAAGCTTGAGCTGTAAATAGCACACAGATAATGTTTTCTAACTCTTTGAAACTGACCCTTTTAGGCGTTTTGGTGACTGTCGCTTTAAATTCAAATGAGATTGTGCGCTTTTAAGAAGAGGGCGGAGCTATAGACGGCTGTGCGTCAGCATAATGACAGCACTGTGTGTGTTGTCAGTGCTGGTCAGGTGTGCATGTGTGCTTCATGCTTCTGTCAGTCTATGTCGCTCCTGTTGCTGTTCATCTAAAACTCCACATCTATAATCCTCTTAGTCTATGCTGACGTTATCTTCACCAGCTCAAACACTCTAATGGCTAATGGACAGACGGCTGCTTCTCACTCAGGGCTGCTGTTTATGCTAATGAGATGGAGAGATGAGCACTAGTGGGCGGGGCCTTCCCCCTATGATGACACGTACAAAGGAGAATGTCAATCAAAGTGTTTCATTCATCAAGTCTGATTATAATAAACACAATTAATTAACGTTCAGCATTAGAGGCTGGAGATATTCACACACTGCTGACACACAACTGGGTTTAAACCCCTTAATAAACAGTGATTTATGATTTACTGGGGAGTTAAACAGTGTTCAAATTAAAGGATTAATCAATCAAACACTGTATTGTTTTCATCTAATAATGATATATTGCACAATTAACCTCCAAATCGCAAATGTTTAAGTTATTGTGACTTTATTGTGCTTTAAATCTACTTGCAATGTTTACACAGCCTTAAAAAGAAATGCAAATAATACAGTTTCCCTCTAAGGTTAAGATTTTAAATGACTGCAATATTTTCTGAACCGTAATGTCCGCTCAGCCTATCGATGTATTAAAGGTTAGAGGGTTTTGTAAGGGCTCGTCTTATGTAATGCATTGGTTAGTTTTTGGTTACTAGACAGCGTTTGAGACGAGGAGGCACAAATGCAGCTTGAGGAGTGTAAAGTTTGCTATTAAAAGCTGCTGTAAATATGAGACGCTTCTCTGGGCAAACAGCTGCTCCTTCAGGCAGAAACCAAAGCTTCATCTGTTCTGTGTGTATTTCAGGATTTCAGCTCAGATGTCAGTGACGCCATAAAACTGTTCATTCCTTTATAGTAGTAAATAATTATCCTGAAATTATTTAATCACAAGATGTCCCTCGATAAAAATAAATAAATAAATAAATCCTCAATATTGTGATGCGCATATTTCAGTTCAGATGACACCATTGAAATGTGCATTTCTTAGTTTAATAATAGCAAATAATTATCCAGAAGTTATTTAAATCATTGCAATTACATCATCATCTTCATGAAAATTCAAAATTAATTAAATAAATTAATATTAATTAAAATAAAATTAATTAAAGAAAAAAAAATTGTGATGCAAAGAAGAAAACTTTTAAGACACATCTAAAATATGAACTGTTATTGCACAAGGACTCAAAAATATAGAATAATAATAGTTATAACAGTAAATATTGTGAAAAGAGCTATAGAAATAAACTTATATTGAATTCAGCAAACAAAAGAGCATACTATGCATATAAAAATGCATATTACTAAGTTGTAAATCATGGCAAAAATATCTGTGTACTGAATATAAAATATCTATACTGCCGGTTACACTGTCTTCTGTCATTTCAAGCCATACTTGAGCATGGAAGTCTTATTTTTAGGAATGAAGCTCTTCAGACTTCAGTTTCACGTGGAATGACCTCATAAATCAGTGGTCAGGATTTAGCAGGGGCTGCGTGTGTTTTAAAGCGGCGTATGTTGAACGGTGTGTACTGGTGCTGCAGACTGACACTGATACAGGGAAACCTCCACCCTGACCATACAGATCCACAACCAAATGACCCCTGCTAAAATAAGATGTTCCCTGATGACCGGCACCATGTGGAGAGTGGCCAGGGTCTGACCTATCCCATGCCTTATAATTATTTGATTATTACAATTATTACAAACACAATTTATCACTATTTTGACTATTGCAAACCTCAATAAAACAAGCGTTCTGGTAGTCTTTGAACTGCCTAAATCAATAATTGTGAGCACAAAAGCAGTCTTATATATTTATCAATAGCCAAAAATACATATTATGGGTCAGAATTATATATATTTTTTAATTTATTCCAAAAAATTATTAGGATATTAAGTAGAGATCATGTTCATTAAGATATTTAGTAAATATGCTACTGTAAATATCTCAAGACTCTAATATGCAATGCTGAGAACTTCATTTGAACAACTCAAAACGTGATTTTGGTTTAATTTTTAGATTCTCAGTCAAATACTGTCCTGACAAACCATACATAAACAGATCTAAAGATGATTTATTTAGGTTCAGATCATGCATAAATCTCAATTTCCACATAATATTGACACCTATGACTGCTTTTGTAGTCCAAAGCCACAGTTAACATTACCTTTAAATAGCTATAACAGGGTCCTTTACCAAATGTGGGTTGCCAAATGTACAAAAAAGCCTACAATTCATAAATATTCAATGTGTTCTTCCCTATAGATGACTCTAAAATTTAAAAAAGTGACTAATGCTATTTTCAATAGCAGTTCACTATAGCTAGTATTAAATAATATAAATATATAATGCATATAAATAATATTTTTCGCCATTAATTAAAGTAGTTACAGACTTCCTAATTGACAAATGAGCTCGCAGCCTTAAAACACTGCAGTAATTGCGGCTTGCAGATATATTTCTTATTATTTATTATTATTATTATACATCCTGATCTCCAACATTTACTTGTTCCAAACCTGCATGACTTTCTTTAATAATAAGATATTTTGTAGAAAGCTGAAACCTGTAACCATTGGCTTCCATGTTAGGGAATATAAATGTGGAAGTCAATGGTTACAGGTTTTCAGCATTCTTCAAAATATCTTCTTTTGTGTTCAACAGAAACTCATAAATGTTTCTAAGCACTTAATGGTGAGTAAATAGTGAGTACATTTAAATATTTGTGCGAACTATCCCTTTAAGCCGAAGCCATTCTCATTCACATCAAAGACTCAAATACTGTCCTGAAAAATCATACATAAACAGATCTAAAGATGATTTATTTATGTTCAGATCATGCATAAATCTCAATTTCCACATAATATTGACACTTAAGACTGCTTTTGTGGTCCAAAGTCACAGTTAACATTTACCTTTAAACAGCTATAACAGGGTCATTTACAAAATGTGGGTTGCCAAATGTACAAAAAATGTGTTCTTCCCCCACTGTAGATGACTCTAAAATTTAAAAAAGTGACTAAAGCTATTTTCAATAGCAGTTCACTATAGCTAGTATTAAATAATATAAATATATAATGCATATAAATAATATTTTTCGCCATTAATTAAAGTAGTTACAGACTTCCTAATTGACAAATGAGCTCACAGCCTTAAAACACTGCAGTAATTGCGGCTTGCAGATATATTTCTTATTTCTTATTATTATTATACATCCTGATCTCCAACATTCTTGTTCCAAACCTGCATGACTTTCTATAATAATGAGATATTTTGAAGAAAGCTAAAACCTGTAACCATTGACTTCCATGTTAGGGAATATAAACGTGGAAGTGAATGGTTACAGGTTTTCAGCATTCTTCAAAATATCTTATTTTGTGTTCAACAGAAACTCATAAAGGTTTAAACCACTAGAGGGTGAGTAAATAGCGAGTACGTTTAAATATTTGTGTGAACTATCCCTTTAAGCCGAAGCCATTCCCATTCACATCAAAGACTCAGAGAGAGCCGCATTCTCCTGTTTCCGTAGCGACGGCGGCGCTGTCCCTTTAAGAGGAGAGCTGTGACGTAAACGAGGCCGTGTTTACAATATAGATCGGTGTTTATTCCTCAGATCTGTACAGTGTGAGAGATGCTCTGAGGGACGTCACTGACATCACAGCTGTCAAAACGCACTGCGCTTCTCATGCAGCAAAAATACCAAATCTCCTCCTTGAGTAAGCACAGCAAGACCTTAAAGAGCTTAACTCACACTCATGTACGCACACACATACTCATGCATGCACACACACTCTAATGCACGCACACACACACACACTCATAGAATAATCTGATTTCCTCCTGTATTACTGCACTTCCCGTCTCTGTACTGACCTCTCTGTCAGTGTGGGGGTGTGTGTCCGCTGAAGTGTGTGTCCGGCTCCTCTCAGTCTGCGTGACCCGCTGCACGGCTGCCCTCCTCTGCCCACCACCGCTTTATATAGAGCACTGAGGCTCCGGCTGACGCACCGCACGGCACTCTGGGAAGAGAAGACGGAGCGCTGCTGGGAGGGACTGCAGGAATGCAAGAGAAAGCTGCCTCACCATTGGCTCATTCTCTCTGCACTGGAAGAAAAATAAATAATAATTTAATGTGGATTCATGCTTATTTTCATCTTAAACATCTTTTTAATTTCTAATATTAACATTTATTAGGTAAATTGTACATGCACTGTCATTATTTAAAACATTTAAGTAGACTGATAGAGAAAATATCACCACAGTTTGTTTATTTTCATCATAAATATCTTCATTTTCCAATATTTTTAAGGTTATATAATAATAATAATATTTTTATTTATATAATTATATTATGCATACTGTAAAATATATCATATACTGTAATAAATTGAATATACATGTTCAGAGTATTCCCAGTGATGGGTTGCAGCTGGAAGGGCATCTGTTGTGTAATCCATATGCTGGATAAGTTGGCGGTTCATTCCGCTGTGGCGACCCCTGATTAATAAAGTCGAAAAGCAAATGAACGAAGGAATATTTAAAGCGAATGTTTTGAACAGATTAATTAGTAAACGGATTATAAAGTACAATAGGTAACACTAGTTAAAGTCTCGTAATTAAATCTTACTTAATGCATTCAAATAAACTGTAAGAAAAAGCTAGATTACAGTTAAATGCTTAAGTTCATTTTAAAAAAATACAACTTAATTTTATTAGTTATTAAGTCTATTTAATAAAACTGTGATGAACAACCACTAATAATACAATCTGAATATTCTTAAAGGCAGGGACGCCACTGGCTACCATGGGCCCTCTGACAAGTGGTCGGTGATGAAACAGGGAGGGGGGGGGGGGGGGGCATCGCGGATGAAAGTGAAGAGCAAGAAAGTGAAGAGCACCCCCCACTGGTGCCCCTGATTAAAGGTGCAGTATGTAAATTGCACACCCTGTGGTTGAACTAGGTATTGCACTCCTGGATCAAAACAAACGCAAGCACAGGTTGCCAGATTGAGGACAGGAGCGAGTGATTTAAACTGTGTTCTAAATAAAAGCAACGGCACCCGATACAAGGAATTTTCTCCATAATAAAAGGAGTTTTTGTCCTAACCAACATCTCGAATTGATATATTAGAAACGGCTTCTGTTTCTAACAGAAAACTTGATGACAAAGATCCCCTCAGGTAAACCTTATGTGCTTTATTCAGTGTTAAATGCTAATAATGTGAGTTTGAATGCCATTTCACATGACATTTATTGCCATATACTGAAAGCAGCAGCAGATAGTTCAGCTCAGATCTGGAAAATAAAATAAACCGTTTGAGATTGAACTTTAAAACACGTGATTCAGTATGTGCATTTAATAATATTAAAGAGTATAATAATATTAATATGTATTAATTAGATTAAAAACCTCACCATTTCATGAGTGAGTGCATAATCTGTGCTTCTGAATGGCTGTATTTACATTTCTGTCGTGTTTCTTCTGGTGCAAACAGCCAGGTAGCGCAGTGGGTAGCACAATCGCCTCACAGCTAGAAGGTCACTGGTTCGAGTCTCGGCTGGGTCAGTTGGTGTTTCTGTGTGGAGTTTGCATGTTCTCCCTGTGTTGGCGTGGGTTTCCTCCGGGTGCTCCGGTTTCCCCCACAGTCCAAACACATGTGCTATAGGGGAATTGGGTAAATCAAATTGTCCGTAGTGTATGTCTGTAAATGAGTGTGTATGGGTGTTTGCCAGTGATGGGTTGCAGCTTGAAGGGCATCCGCTGCGTAAAACATATGCTGGAGTAGTTTTTGGATTATTAAACCCCAGATTAATAAAGGGACTAAGCCGAATAGAAAATGAATATATATATATATATATATATATATATATATATATATATATATATATATATATATATATATATATATATATATATATAGCAATGAGGATATAATTTCAATATATGACTTGAATAGCTCGATTTGGGAAGAATTAATAATTTTATATTAAGTTTGTAGGACAGTAAATCTGCATAACTTAAACAGATAGCCTTTCCTGGAAAGTCTAAATGTATTCAGGTACAGAAATGTATTAATCAAATGTAAATAAATTAAACTGCATAGTATTCAGCGTATAAAATAACTACAATTAACCTTTGATAAAACTACAAATGTTGTACATTCATAAATAGTTTAAATACACTTGAAATCCCACAAGCATATAGGCCTCAAAACAAGCAAATGAAGAACTTTAATTCTATCAAGGTTAAGCTTCACAGTGTGGGTAATGACGGACAGATCCCGCGATGTGAGTATTGCGGATTAGCACATTGCTAATGTATATCGATGCTAAAACGATATATTGTGCAGCCCTAGATTACACCCTCCAAAAACTCCTGATTCAATCATTAATCTTTACATTTACATCAGTCAGGGAGATGATTGTCAAAACAACACTGACACATTCTCAAATAAAAACACTGTAACTTTACTTTAATAGCTGTGATGGCGGTTAAATTAAAGTTACAGACACGTTACTGGAGACATTATAGAATTTAGAAAACAAAAGTAAACGTAACTTACCCATGTACTCCTGCTGTGCTGGTGAAGTTGATCGATCAACTAGATTATCAATTCTGAATTATCTATTGAGTTGATCTATAAATTGTAACGGCTCTTTCAACGGGTTTGAGACATTCGTCCAATCACAACGCATTAAACGGAAGACTGGCTAATCAGAGCTCAGCGCGCTTTTCAAAAACGATCAATCAGCAAATCGGCGGTAAAGTTCAGAAGGGATACAGCTGTGGATCCGAACGTCATTGTTGTGACACTATACAAAATTAGTGACTTTTAATATAACTGTGTGGGGTAGTTTAGGGTTGGGTAGGGGTTAATAAAATGCAATTTGATTAATAATATGAATAATACTTTGTATAATTACTGTTTGTTTTTTACATATCTGTGAGGGTTAGGGGTAGACATAATTGATCATTAACTTCTGGCCGCAGCTGTATCTCCTCTAGAAACAACCAATGGCGGTTTCAACAAAAAGTGGAGTAATGAACAACAACATACGATAGTAAGAAAATAATGTGTTTTTAAACATTAAACCACGTAAAAACATTGCTGTGCATTTAATTCAACAAATACTGTTATACTTAAATGACAGACTTATATATTTACTTATACATTGATATATTTATATCGACTTGCCATTTCTTAAAAGTTTGTGGTTGTAAACTTAAGTCTGTACCTGACGAAATGCATGCATTAAGACGACCCTGCTGAAAAATCCAGCTTAAATCAGTCTAGGCTGGATGGCTGGTTTGAGCTGGTTAAACAAGCCTGGTTTTAGAGGGGTTTTGGCCACTTCCAGGCTGGTTTCCAGCTATTTCCAGCCTGGTCTTAGCTGGTCAGGCTGGGAGACGACCAGCTAAAACCAGCTTGACCAGCCTAGTCAGGCTGGGAGCCCAGCCTAAACCAGCTATGTCCAGCTTAAACCAGGCTGGTCAAGCTGGTTTTAGCTGGATTTAGCTGGTCATTTTCCAGCCTGACCAGCTAAGACCAGGCTGGAAATAGCTGGAAACCAGCCTGGAAATGGCCAAAACCCCTCTAAAACCAGGCTGGTCAACCAGCTAAAACCAGCCAACCAGCCTAGGCTGGTTTAAGCTGGATTTTTCAGCAGGGGAGAAGTGTAATGTATACTGACAAAATGCTAAATAATCATAATACACACTATTATTCAAGACTGTTTTAAACCAAATGAAAGTTATTCAGCAAAGATGCATTCAATTTATCAAAAGTAACAGTAAATACATTTATAAACAACTCACATACATCCTGCTCTATTCATCTGTGAATCCTGAATAATAAAGTGCATCACAACATGTACAAAAACATGTGAATTTAAACAACAATTATAAATGCATTCTTGATAATGATTTCTGAAGGATCGTGTGATGCTGAAACATTAATTTATCGCAGAATAGTCGGACTTTGCAGTGAATTGAGGGTTAATGTTCCGCTCCACTTCCTATAATGTGATGTATTGATGTTACCCTTTTGTTCTCACAAGTGAACATGTTGAACACACAAACACACACACACACACGCACACACACACACGCACACACACACACGCACACACACACACACACACACACACACACACACACACACACACACACACACACACACACACACACACACACACACACACACACACACACACACACACACACTGTCTGTCCACTTGTAAACTTTCATATTAAACTAAAACGAATGGAACATGGAAATTAAATATATGACACACAATTCATATTCGGATTTACATATTATATAAGATATCCTATTATGCATGCATTTTTTTTTCAAAATTAGCATACATGTTCAAGATTAGAGATCCATAGGCACACATGGAATCTGCACGTGCAGATTTCCACAGATTTTTATCCCATCATTGATTCTGTTTATTTACTTGTGTAAATGTGTGCAAATTTATAATTATTCAGTTTTTGTAATTAATTGCAGTAATATTATTGACTAATGTGAAAATATTGATATGATTTATTTACAATACAGTTTGTAAAGTCATATTTTAGCAGATATTATATGAGACTTGCTTTGTTTACCAAATAAAAGTGCATTTAATTGGACTTCATTTAAAAGGTCAAGGTATTATATTTATTTCATATATTAAGGTTTTTTAGTTATGATACTCCCAAAATAATTCTGCATAAATACGCAGATTTTTAACACAATTCTGCGCAGAAATAGTAAAAAATGTCAGCAGATTGCGTTTTTCCCTAGCAAAAAAATATGTATATGCAAGCACCAATTTTTGCGATATTTCAAAATATGTTGCATATAGGACATTTTATATATGTAAAGTCCAAATATGGACTTCTGTCATACCTAAGTTGTCTAAGAATAATGTAGAAATAAAGTACTACTATTGTTATTATTATTATTATTATATAACCTTTACTTTAAAATACTGCAAAATAAAGATATTTATGATGTAAATAAAAAATAAATATTTTGCCATCTATTAAATTCCTATATCGTGCTGCTTTCTGCACGTCTGTCAAAAAAAGACAAATGTTTAATATCAATTTCATCAACATTTTATTAAAAGCAAGGGATCAATACCCATGTTCATGAACAGAAAATAAATATAAAACATTATGTACATTGGGGCAGTGACTTTTCAAAAGGCTATCGGAGTCATTCGCACAATAATACAATACATGAAGGCAAATCATAATACAGGAAGACAAAAAATATTATAATAATCACAATTAGATGGACTTTGCAGTCTTGACGAATTAAAAATATATTAAATTAATGTTCTATCTGTAACTAATACAGATCTACTTTTAACCTCAAGCAAATCTAGTACACATCCTGTTATGTTTTTATTTGGAGTCTGAAGATTTGGTCGCTATATTAACAAAATAATTGTAGTATTAAAAATGAAGGTTAGTTACAAGCATCATGCATCACTGAGAAACATATTCTTCAATATGAATCAGCTGTTTAGCTTATTAAAACAAAAAAGCAACTTCATAAATATTTAAGAATGATTCACAACACTTTAGATTAAAAAGAATAAACATTTACTGTGTTTGCTCATTTCTACCACAAGATGGCAGTGAGATCATGTGAATCTTTTTCATTCCCGCCAAAATAGAAGGAAAAATGGCTAAACTTGCTCAAAATACTGCAGATTTACATTTTAATTGACTTATTTTTCTTTTTTGAATGTTCCTACATACAATTGCGAACAATGTGATGTTCATTAATCACAAATGAATCAAGCATTGATCACCTGAATCATCAGATCCGAGTCACGATTCCGTGATTCAGAATCATTTGCGGAAAACTCAAATCGCTCAATGTGGGAAAACCCAAAAGCAGCTTCAGTCAAAGCACAGCGATGCATAAAAGGTGGATTTTTAGATATATTTAAGAATGATTCACAACACTCTTTAGATTAAAAAAGACATTTACAGCGTTTGCTCATTTGTACCACAAGACGGCAGTGAATTCATGTGAATCATTTTCCTTTCCGCCAAAATAGAATGAAAAACAGCTAAACTTGCTCAAAATACTGCGGGTTTACATTTTAAATGACATTTTTAATGTTCCCACATAAAATTGCAATCAATGTGATGTTTAATAGTCACAAATGACTAAAGCATTGATGAACTGAATCAACTGATCCGAGTCATGATTCAGTGATTCAGAATCACTTACGGAATACTCATTAAACCGTTCCAGAAGCAGCTTCAGCTGATTCAAAAGCACAGTGATGCATAAAAAACTGATTTTCTGCACATTTACATAGTTTCCCCCACAATTAACAATACTTAAATCTCTTTTCACAGTCTTTTATGTGTTTTGTTTGCTTTTTACAGGTTTCTCAACACTCAATAAATACATTTCTGTGATTTACAACATCGCCTTTGAGTTCAAATGAAGCAGAAATAAACGAAGCAGCCCTAAAGTCTCCATTTATTGTACGGTTCTCAATGAAAATGTGCTGTAAAGCTGAAAACTGAAATGCACTTGCGTTCAGGAAAGTCAAAAACACATCAGCAGCATCTGAGAAACACTGTAAATGAGCACAATCCCCATCAAAACTGCTCAAAAACACAACATCAGAGGATACAATCAAGTCTGCAGGTCTAATTAAGGCAGCAGAGGAGAAATGGGAGACAATGAGAAGCTTGTTTTTGTGTGGAAAACACTCTTGGCGAATTCACTGAACACACATTAGCATTCAGCATGGGCTTCTACTGCAGGGTTGCCAGGTCTATGAAAAAAATGCAGCCGAATGACAATTCAAAACATGCATAAAAAAAGAAATGAAAAGCAGCCATATCTTCTCTGATATTTTGTAAAACACATATTTGTATAAACACTTTTAAGTACCTTAATAACTGATGATCTGCTCAGGGTTGCCATGTATGCATTGCAGATGTTCATTAAGAAATGTTTCAGTTTTCATTTCGTATTCATGAGTATTAAACATTTTGGCAGCTTGCAGCATGTTATGAAAGTAAACCACCCAATAAAAATGCAACACAACTCTAAGGAGCCCAATTGTGCAGGTAAACTGCAAACCTGGCAACACTGATTGGCCTGTACATCAGGGTTGCCAGGTTTTCAAAATAAACTCAAAATATGCCACTCCCATTCATAAAAATGCATATTTTACATCACATTATCCACAGTTTCATTTCTGAAAGTCATTATAGATTAGTATTATTATCCTAAACAGAATCTTAATTAAGTAATTTTACTTTAATTAACAATATAATCACAGTTGTTTCTCATGTTTCATGTGTAAAGATAAAATAAAATTCACCCAAAAAGGGAAACTACTTTTAAGTAACTTTTATGAGTTTTTTTTTTTTTTGAAACACAAAAAAAAAATAGTTTGAAGAATGTTGGAAACCAGTAACCATTGACTTCCTTAGTAGAGAAAAATACAATGGAAGTCAATGGTGACCGGTGTTTTCATTTTTAGGTGAACTATCACTTTAAGAATGTAATGGATGCAGGCAAATGCAAAACTATTCACTTAAAATTAGCATGTTTCATCATTTTAGCACACATTTTAAGTTGGTAGAATAACTGAAATATATTTTAAAAAATAAATTCAGCACAATTATCTAAATATAATTAATGCAACATGGCAAACCTTTAACCTGCAGAATAACTATGTTATTATTAAAAGTAGCCAAAATCCATCCGCAGGAAAACTGTGCACTTGGCAACCCTGATCTATACGCTGACACTACACTTATCACACAAAACATTTAAAGGGATAGAAAACCCTAAAATATTAATTTACTCATCAGAGAGTGTCTATGTGACTGTGTTAGTATGTGTGTGTGTGTGTAGTCCAAGTTTTCATCACTATCTGGGAACCAAATGTCCCCATAAGTATAGCAATACCAGTACATTTTGACCTTGTGGGGACATTATTTTTGGTCCCCCTAGCCAAACGGCTCATAAATCAGACAGAATGACGTATGTTGAGGATGTAAAAATGCAGATTGTTTCCTGCGAGAGTTGGAGTAAGAAGTGTGTGTGTGTGTTTGTAGTTGTCTGTGTAAATTCGCCAAGAGACTCATGTCCTCCACATCTGGCCATTATAAACCTTTATAAACCTACATTGAGTGTAATGATGATTGGCTGTAAAGCACAGGAGGCGTATATACTGAGATGGCACTTGTGTTTTCATGTCTCCCACACACACACACACAGGTCTCCTCAGGTTTACCCAGACTCCTGCTGGTCCTCCGGGAGCCGCACGCGCTGCTCGTCCATCCGCTTGGCCTGCACTCTCTGGATGAGGCTGAAGAAATCCTCATCGGGGACTGTCGGGGCTCGGGGACCGCCTTCTGGAGGAGAGCAGCGCTGGTCATCTATCCTGGAGGACTATACACACACACACACACCGGTGAAGACACACACAAATACAGAGGTGGATAAACACACAAGACCACCTTCTGGAGGAGAGCATGTTGAATCCAATGTTTTGAATTTGGATGGCAATACCTAGTTCAACCACTAGGTGGACTTTAACTTTTAATTAACATTGCACTAATGTGTGTGTGTGTGTCTCCTCTGACCTGGCACTTGATGAGCATGTTGAAGAAGTCGTCGCTGGGCTCCTGAGGGTCGCCGTCTCCACACAGGTGCCCCAGGTTATTGTGGGTAATCCTGAGTCCGGGCAGATTACTGACGTTCACCCGCTGGTCATCCAGACGGCGGCTCTGAGTGCTGGCGATCAGGTCAAACAGCTCTTCTGTCTGAGGAGACGTCAGCAGACTGGCATCTGACACACAAACACACACATACACGCATGCATATCCACGCACACACATTATGCACATACACATGCATATACATACACACGCATATGCACATACACACACACACACACATATGCACACATATACACACACGCATAAACACACACACACACACACACACACAAACACAAATGTTTAACTATGTGGCAATCAGTTACTAGCACCTAATAGCAATGTGCTAAATCATGCTAGCAACATCATTAACTTTAAATCATGCTAGCAACAGGTTTACAATACTAAAGACACACGGTCATACAATAAAAGTGTTAAAATAATTGCGACATGTTGAAATAGACTGGCATCTAAGCAACACGCATACACAATTATCAGCTTGTTGCTATCAGTCACTAGCTTAGCACATAATAGCAGTGTGCTAATTCATGCCGGCAACATCTTAGAAATGCTAATGCAACATGTGAACAACATAATAAAACAAAAACAGGGTAAAATGACCTTAAACATTGAGTTGAGCTCATAATACTGCTCAAATCCTTCTTGTCTGGGTTTGTAAAGCCGACAGAGTTTGTCTGAACATAACGACCTAACATTATTGCATTACATAAATGACCACTGATGACGATCCTCCGAGTTCCAACATGAAAAAAATACTACAGTAATTTATAGTAAATACTGCAGTGTTCTGAGGCATACTATAGTAAATTAATTGAATTAACATGTTGTAATTCCAGTTGCTATGGTAACACAAGAACTAGAGTTATTGATCTGTTGTGGTGATTCTACAGTTGCTATGGTAACAACAACTATAATAATCTGTTGTGGTGATTCTACAGTTGCTATAGTAACAACAACTATAGCAATTAATCTGTGTTGATTCTACAGTTGCTATGGTTACAACAACTATAGCAATTAATTTGTGGTGATTCTACAGTTGCTATGGTTACAACAACTATAATAATCTGTTGTGGTGATTCTACAGTTGCTATAGTAACAACGACTATAGTAATTAATCTGTGGTAATTCTACAGTTGCTATGGTAACACAACAACTATAATAATTAATCTGTTGTGGTGATTCTTCAGTTGCTATGGTAACAACTATAATAATCTGTTGTGATTCTACAGTTGCTATCGTAACAACAACTATAGCAATTAATATGTGGTGATTCTACAGTTGCTATGGTAACAACAACTATAGCAATTAATCTGTTGTGGTGATTCTACAGTTGCTACGGTTACAACAACCATAGTAATTAATCTGTGGTGGTGATTCTACTGGTTCTATGGTAACAAAACAACTATTGTGATTAATCTGTAGTGGTCATACCACGGTTGCTATAGAACAACTATCATAATTAATCTGTGGTGGTGATTCTACGGTTGCTATGGTAACAACTATCATAATTAATCTGTGGTGGTGATTCTACGGTTGCTATGGTAACAACTATCATAATTAATCTGTGGTGGTGATTCTACGGTTGCTATGGTAACAACTATCATAATTAATCTGTGGTGGTGATTCTTCGGTAACAACAATAGTAATACAAGCAAAATCCCCCAATACTGTAGCTTTCTCCAGCTATAGGTAACATTGTACTAGAATACACCACAGTTGAAACAGTAAACCGTATACTCCAGTATTGATCACAGTTCATCAGCTCACTACAGTACTACAGTATGCTGGAGCATTCGTTAATAAAGAACTGTACATGCAATAAAATTTAGAGTATAATGCACTTTATTATAGTATAGTTCAAAAACACTTACTATAGTATTTTATCATGCAGGCTTGTAGAAAGTGTTTCAGACCTGCTGCACTGCAGTATGTGAGAAGTAATGTGGTTTAAGCATGTAAACCTACTCTAGTTCAGCCAGTAATGTGCTTTTAAAGCAGCAGGCTCATCTGTACTCTTAGACTCTTTTTCACAAGACTGTTATGAGGCGTTTAACGGTCATCAGCATCTGAAATCATTGAATGTTTTTAATATTTATGTATATTTTTTAAACGTATGCACATTTATATATGTATTATATCATCTTTGCATCAAATTACAGAAAATAAAAGACTGAGCGCTTTTGTGAGGTGTGTGTAATGCCATATGTATGGGGGCAGGACAGTAAATCTGACACTATTCTCTCTTCTGGCTGCCGTTATCAGTCTCATACTGTTGTTTTTCTTCTTCTGATAGTCTTGATAACACCATTATGGAGTTTTTATTTCATTATTTCAGCAAATATGATTGCAAAAAAATGATTGTTGTACTCTCCCATTCACTGCACTCTGAGTTTACCAACTATGACGACGTCTGCTGCTGAGAAACGCACAAATGTGAAAAGGCTCGGAGTGTTTCAGAGCTGCGTGGACTCACCGATCATGTCATTGAGTGTGTCCTGATCAGCTCCGGCTTCTTCTCCGTCGGGCGTTTCGTCCAGCTGACAGCGCTGGTCATCCATACGGCTGCTCTGAAACTTACTCAACAGGTCAAAGAAGCAGTCTTCATCTGACGGGTCTCGGGCCAGCTTCTGCACACAACACATCGCTTATCATTACTGCTAAACATTCATTAGTTATACTGTTTTTATTTACAGAATGAGGTCAATCTGATTACACAATATGCAGCCCAGGCTAACTGGAAATACATGTCTTTAGCCTACTTTTTTTGTAAAATGTGTTGCTTTAGGTACGTTTTGTTGTACATTTCAGGTGACAAATCCACTAGAGGGCGCTGTTTCCATTTTGTGAATCTGTAATATGTTATATAGAGTAAGATTTGTTGTACGTTTCAGATGACAAATCCACTAGAGGGCGCAGTTTCCATTTTGTGAATCTGAAATATGTTATGTATGGTATGTTTTGTGTTACGTTTCAGATGACAAATCCACTAAAGGGCGCTGTTTCCATTTTGTGAATCTGAAATATGTTATATAGGATATGTTTTGTTGTACGTTTCAGATGACAAATCCACTAGAGGGCGCTGTTTCCAGTTTGTGAATCTGTAATATGTTATGTAGAGTAAGATTTGTTGTACGTTTCAGATGACAAATCCACTAGAGGGCGCTGTTTCCATTTTGTGAATCTGAAATATGTTATGTATGGTATGTTTTGTGTTACGTTTCAGATGACAAATCCACTAGAGGGCGCTGTTTCCATTTTGTGAATCTGAAATATGTTTGGTAGGGTACATTTTGTTGAACATTTCAGATGACAAATCCGCTAGAGGGCGCTGTTTCCATTTTGTGAATCTGAAATATGTTATGTATGGTATGTTTTGTGTTACGTTTCAGATGACAAATCCACTAGAGGGCGCTGTTTCCAGTTTGTGAATCTGAACTATGTTATGTATGGTATGTTTTGTGTTACGTTTCAGATGACAAATCCGCTAGAGGGCGCTGTTTCCATTTTTTGAATCTGAAATATGTTATGTAGAGTAAGATTTGTTGTACGTTTCAGATGACAAATCCACTAGAGGGCGCTGTTTCCATTTTGTTAATCTGAAATATGTTATGTATGGTATGTTTTGTGTTACGTTTCAGATGACAAATCCACTAGAGGGCGCAGTTTCCATTTTGTGAATCTGAAATATGTTATGTATGGTATGTTTTGTGTTACGTTTCAGATGACAAATCCACTAGAGGGCGCTGTTTCCATTTTGTGAATCTGAAATATGTTATGTATGGTATGTTTTGTGTTACGTTTCAGATGACAAATCCACTAGAGGGCGCAGTTTCCATTTTGTGAATCTGAAATATGTTATGTATGGTATGTTTTGTGTTACGTTTCAGATGACAAATCCACTAGAGGGCGCTGTTTCCATTTTGTGAATCTGAAATATGTTATGTATGGTATGTTTTGTGTTACGTTTCAGATGACAAATCCACTAGAGGGCGCTGTTTCCAGTTTGTGAATCTGAAATATGTTATATAGGATATGTTTTCCTGTACTTTCAGATGACAAATCCACTAGAGGGCGCTGTTTCCAGTTTGTGAATCTGAACTTTGTTATGTATGGTATGTTTTGTTGTACGTTTCAGATGACAAATCCACTAGAGGGCGCTGTTTCCAGTTTGTGAATCTGAACTTTGTTATGTATGGTATGTTTTGTTGTACGTTTCAGATGACAAATCCACTAGAGGACGCTGTTTCCAGTTTGTGAATCTGAAATATGTTATATAGGATATGTTTTGTTGTACGTTTCAGATGACAAATCCACTAGAGGGCGCTGTTTCCATTTTGTTAATCTGAAATATGTTATGTATGGTATGTTTTGTGTTACGTTTCAGATGACAAATCCACTAGAGGACGCTGTTTCCAGTTTGTGAATCTGAAATATGTTATATAGGATATGTTTTGTTGTACTTTCAGATGACAAATCCACTAGAGGGCTCTGTTTCCATTTTGTGAATCTGTAATATGTTATATAGAGTAAGATTTGTTGTACGTTTCAGATACCAAATCCACTAGAGGGCGCAGTTTCCATTTTGTGAATCTGAAATATGTTATGTATGGTATGTTTTGTGTTACGTTTCAGATGACAAATCCACTAGAGGGCGCTGTTTCCATTTTGTGAATCTGAAATATGTTATATAGGATATGTTTTCCTGTACTTTCAGATGACAAATCCACTAGAGGGCTCTGTTTCCAGTTTGTGAATCTGAACTTTGTTATGTATGGTATGTTTTGTGTTACGTTTCAGATGACAAATCCACTAGAGGACGCTGTTTCCAGTTTGTGAATCTGAAATATGTTATATAGGATATGTTTTGTTGTACCTTTCAATGACAAATCTGCTAGAGGGCGCTGTCTACATTTTCGTGAATCTAAAATACATTATATAGAGTATTATCATTAATGCTAAACATGCTAAACATTCGTTAGTTATACTGTTTTATACTGTGACAATCAGATTACCCAACATTTTTGGTAAAACGTAAAATGCATTGCTCCGGGTATGTTTTGTTGTGCGTTTCAGATGACAAATCCACTAGACGATACTGTTTACATTTTGTAAATCTGAAATATGTTCTTCAGTGTATGTTTTGTTGCTGTTTATGTTTTTGCAAACACACAATACGCTATTTTTGGGTATGTTTTGTTGTACGTTTCAGATGTCAAATCCACTAGAGGGCGCTGTTTCCATTTTGTGAATCTATAATATGTTATGTAGAGTAAGATTTGTTGTACGTTTCCATTATAGATTTCAGGTGAATCTAAAATATGTTATATAGGATATGTTTTGTTGTATGTATATATGAAATATTTGAAAAAGAAACTACAATTTCACACAGGAGGTCTCATAGCCTTTTATACAC
Organism: Danio aesculapii; assembly: GCF_903798145.1. Lineage (NCBI taxonomy): Eukaryota > Metazoa > Chordata > Actinopteri > Cypriniformes > Danionidae > Danio > Danio aesculapii. Next base: position 73,683,725 of record NC_079439.1, read on the forward strand.
ATACACACACAAAACAAAACATAATGGAATACCAGTAAGAAAACATATATATTTTACACATACTGCGCCTACATATTAAGTGTCTTCACCTATTACGTGAGATTTAAATGATTAAATCTTAAATGAATTATGTTATACATAGTGTATTTTTTTATCTATTGTGTACATGTATACACTGTATTTATATATTTAAAAAATACCTGCATGCAATTACATCTAAAATGTCTATAAACACATTAATAATTACCTTGAAAACCTATTATTTACAGTACATCTAAACCAACCCGTACCACTACACCAGTCTAAATATCTTAATGCTCATGCCAATAATAACCATGAATGGAAATGTACTTGTTATTTATTTATTTACTGTTAAGCATGAGTGGATATTGAACAGTTCTGTGAGGTTCAGCCAGCCGTGTGTGACAATGCAGTATTATAGGAGCTGAATGAAGCTCTGCTTGCTGGAGTCATGTGTCGCTGTAATCGCTCTGACATTACTGAACACTCATGTGAGCGCTTATCACAATCTTAACAGCACTGCAGGACTGTGTGTGTGTGTGTGTTGCTGGTATTCATTACCTTATGATTACCGATTGTCCCCACAATTATAGCAATACCAGTCGTTTTTGACCTTTTTTCTTTGGAAAATGGCTCTTAAATCAGACAGACTGACGTATATTATGTAATATAGTATATAATATTAAAATACAGATTGTTTTCAGTGAGGATTGGGTTTAGGAGTAGAGGTAGAGGTAGAAGAAACATCCTTATATCTATGAGAAGTCCCCATAAAGATGGCCGTGCAAGTGTGTGTGTGTGTGTACATGTGTTTATCAAAATGACCTTTCACTGGTCAGACACAAACACACACACACACACTGAAACTCTCCACAGCAGGACAGTCTACACAGTGCACACAAACCAACACTAAAACACTCAATTAACACAACAAACACTCCAGGAAGCTTCATAAAGCATGCACAGCGAACTCACAACGCGCCATAGTGTACACACACACACACACACTAAAATCTAGCATCTCCGTCATCTTTATCAGAACGTGACCTTAAAAACAAACAAAGCACTTAATATCAACAGCAGTGTGCATAAAGCCAGCAGAGCCCATCCCATAATAATAACAACAACCCAGAGCATCAGCGAGAAAGCACACACACACACACACACACACACATCACAACTCCTGACAATGCATTAGAAATCCAGCAGATCTCTATGGAAGTGCAGAGAATAAGAGTTATACTTATTATAGAGCGATTCATTAATCCGCATTCGGCTCATCCTCCAATCACAGAGCACCAGTGTGTGTGTGTGTGTGTGTGTGTGTGTGTGTGTCCACTGTGGGAAAACAACTCATTAATCCGCCTGTGATTATGGGACGGTCGAGGGGAGGGTTGAATTTCGGGTCATTAAATGGACGGTGAACGGCAAACACACTATTTAAACACCCTCTGAAGACTATTATACACAGATTTAAACACACACACACACGCACACACACCTAATAATAATTATAATAGACTGATAGAGAAAGTCATGCAGAGTTAAGTCTCACATTCATCCGCTTGTTCATCTGTCCATCATGATATCGGTCAGCGTCTGCTCGGTGTGTCTCCTACACCTTCCCTTCACCGCCTGACTATCTCTCTGTGTGTGTGTGTGTGTGAGCGTGTGTGTGTGTGTGTGTGTGTGTGTGTGTGTGTGTGTGTGTTTAGTTGCTCGTGCATTCACTTCAATAATTCAGTTACACTGAGGGCGAGAGATGCAGAATGAGAGAGAGAGAGAAGAGAGAGACTAAGAGAGAGAGAGACTAGGAGAGAGAGAGGAGAGAGAGAGAAGAGAGAGAGAGACTAAGAGAGAGTAAAGAGAAAATGAGAGAAAATAGAGTAAGAAAGAAGTGGAAAAGCAAAAAAAAGAGAAAGAAAAAAGGGAGAGAGAGAAAAAAGAGGGAGAAGGAAAAATAGAGATACTAAGAGAAAAGAGGGAGAGAGAGAAAATGAGGAGAGAGAGAGAGAGAGAGAGAGAGACACAAGGAAAAAAGAGACAGAAAAGAGAAAGAGAGAGGGTAAGCGTTGCTAGGCAATTTGCTTAGATGTTCTGATTGGTTGCTACGTGGTTGCTAAGGTATTGTTAGGTGGTTGCTAGGGTGTTTTCAGTGTTTGCTAGGCCATAGCTACGGTCTTCTGAGTGGTTGATAAGGTGTTGCTAGGTAGTTCCAAGTAATTGCTAAAGCGTTGCTAGACCATTGCTAAGGTATTCTGGGTGGTCGCTAGGGTGTTCTAGGTGGTTATTAAACTGTTGCTAGGCGGTTGCTAAGCAGTTGCTAACATAAATTACCATGTTTCTAGCATAAATTAGCATGTTGTTAGCATTGATTATAAATTAGCATGTTTCTAGTATAAACTAGCATGCCGTTAGCACGAATTTAGTATGAATTAGCATGTTTGATAGTATGATTATAGTATGAATTAGCATGTTGCTAGTATGATTAGTATGTTTCTGGTATGGAGTAGTGTGTTGTTAGTATGGATTGGTTTGTTGTTAGTATGTCTAATGCAGAGTCAAAGGTAGTTTTTTTTTTTTTTTTTCAATGGAAGTCTATGAGACTGTTGCTAGGGTGCCGTAAGTGGTTGCTAGGGTGTGGCTAGTCAGTTAAAAGGTCATCAGTGTTTGGCAGGTTGGTACTCTGAAGTTAAATGAGCGAAACCTTAAGTCTCTATGATAGTCTGTCGGAAAGTTATGATTTTTCAAGCCACCACACTTTAATATATTTATATTATATTATAATATATTATATTACATTATATATTATATTACCAATATTATATTACTTATATTATATATTATATTAATTATATTACTAATATTATATATTATATTATTTATACTATATTATTTATATTATATTATATTATTTATATTATATTTTACTATTTATATTATATTATTTATATTATAGTATATTATATTATATATTACATTATATTATATTACTAATATTATATTACTTATATTATATATTATATTAATTATATTATATTATATATTATTTTATATTATATTATATATTATATTATTTATATTATATTATATTATATTATTTATATTATATTTTATTATTTATATTACATTATTTATATTATAGTATATTATATTATATATTACATTATATTATATTATATTACTAATATTATATTACATATATTATATTAAGTAAAGTAAAAATTAAATAAAAATAGTCCTCAAATTATTGAAATTAAAAGACAATAGAATAAAAATAGACAAATTAACTGTAAGAATGAACTGTTATTTATTTCTCATTTAAGCTACTAAAGCAGCGAGTGATTCTGGGATTTTGGTTAATTAAGCAAGTCATTGGACAACAGTGCTTTATTCTGTAGCCGATCAAAAATAATTTAAGAAATTAATTCTTAACAATATTGAGCTTAATTATTTAAAAATTCCAGCCAAACTTGAACAAATAAAGAAAATTATAATAGGAAATAATGCTAAAAATGTCCCTGCTCCATTAAACCTCACTAATATTGACATATTTAATTAAAACTAATTTCCACATGAGGGCGAATGATTTTGTTTTCATTTATATCTGTCATCAGACACAATCCAACACATTCTGCAGTGATCTATAAACACTAGAATCTTCTGTTTGTGCATTACTGTTGGGGAAACACAGTCACAGAGCAGAAGAAGGATCTTCAGCATCACTCACTGCAGGAAATGATGCTCGTATTTTGATATATTGTTGTCCTGTGGGACATGCACACAGATGCATTAGAGCAGAGCAGTGTGTGTGTGTGTGTGTGTGTGTGCGTGTGTGTGTGTGTGTATTGATTACTGGAGGAACAGGGAGTCCCGCCAATATGAAGATAAAACCTTTAGTGCAGCACTTTAAAGCATAGATTGAATTAAAGCGCAGTAGACGAACACGTCTGCACATTCACACTGAACAGCGGCTGTCAGCTGAACATGAGTCAATCAGTGATACGCATGCAGGATCAGATCTACTCTGCTGGAGATATGCATGTAGAGAGAGATGAAGGGACGGACGGACGGATGGAGAGACAGATAAACAGATGGACAGATGGATGATGTATAGACAGATGGAGGGATGTATTGATGGACATTTGGATGGATTAATGAATGGTGGGGCAGATGGATGGATAGGGAGATGACTGGATGGAGGGATGGATGAATGGGTGGAGGGATAGACTGATGGATGGACAGATAAACGGACTGACAGGAGATAAAAGGATGAACAATTAGATGGATAAATGGATGAAGGGGCGGATGGATGGATGAACGGATGGGGAGATGAATGGATGGAGGGGTGGATTGGGAGATGGATGGAGGGAGGGATGGATGGATGGACGTATGAATGGGTGGAGGGACAGACGGACAGATGGAGGGGCGGATGGGCAGATGGATGAACGGGTGGAGGGATATACTCATGGATAGAGGGGTGGATGGAGGGACGGATGGATGGATGAATGGATGGAGGGGCAGATGGGGAGATGAATGGATGAACAATTAGATGGATAAATGGATGAAGGGGCGGATGGATGGATGGACGGATGGGGAGATGAATGGATGGAGGGGCGGATGGGGAGATGGATGGATGGACGAATGAATGGGTGGAGGGACAGATGGACAGATGGAGGGGCGGATGGGCAGATGGACGGACAGATGGATGAATGGGTGGAGGGATATACTCATGGATAGAGGGGTGGATGGAGGGACGGATGGATGGATGAATGGATGGAGGGGCAGATGGGGAGATGAATGGATGAATAATTAGATGGATAAAAGGATGAAGGGGCGGATGGACGGATGGGGAGATGAATGGATGGAAGGGTGGATGGGGAGATGGATGGATGGACGTATGAATGGGTGGAGGGACAGACGGACAGATGGAGGGGTGGATGGGCAGATGGATGAACAGGTGGAGGGATATACTCATGGATAGAGGGGTGGATGGAGGGACAGATGGATGGATGAATGGATGGAGGGGCAGATGGGGAGATGAATGGATGAACAATTAGATGGATAAATGGATGAAGGGGCCGATGGATGGACAGATGGGGAGATGAATGAATGGAGAGGTGGATGGGGAGATGGATGGATGAACGGGTGGAGGGACAGACGCATGGATGGAGGGGCGGATGGGCAGATGGACGGACAAACAGATGGATGGGGAGATGAGGGACGGCAGGGGTGATGAATGGATGGAGAAGCGGATGGGCAGATAAATGGATGGAGGGGTGGATGATGGATGGTGCGGAGGATGTATGAAGTGGTGGATAGATGAATGGATGGAGAGGCAGATGGATGGATGAACAGATGGATGGATGGATGGAGAGGCAGATGGATAGATGGATGGATGAGGGGCAGATGAATGGATGGATGAATGGTTGGAGGGGTGAATGGGTAAATAAATGGATGGGGTGGATGGCAGATGGATGGATGGAGTGGTGGGTGGATGGATGGATGGATGGATGGATGGATGGATGGATGGATGGATGGACAGAAGGGTGGATGGATGAGCAGGTGGATAGATGGATGGAGGAGCGGATGGATGGACGGATGGACGAATGAATGGATAGATGAGGAGATGGATGGATGGATGGAGTTTTGGATGGACGAAGGGGTGGATGGATGGAGAGTCAGATAAATGAATGGATGGAGAGTGAGATGGATGGATGGAGGGGCAGATGGATAGATGGATGGAGGAGCAGATGAATGGATTGAGGGATGGATGAATGGGCAAGTAAATGGATGGGGATGGATGGCAGATCGATGGATGGAGTTGTGAATGGATGAAGGGGTGGATGGCTGGATTGATTGATGGATGGAGGGTCAGATAGATGAATGGATGGATGGGCAGATGGATGTATAAACAATCAGATGGATGGATGGTGGGATGGATGTATGTATAGTGTATGTGTGTTGTTCTGACCGTGGGTGTGACGCTGACGGTGATGTCCTCTGTGTCCACTGCTGACTGAAGACTCCTGCTGCTGCGCGACACACACACATCTGCAGCATCTCCATTCTGCAGGACACACACACACACACACACACACACACACACATTATTTGAAGTGTGAAATACACTGTAGTGTTTATCCGAGTTTAAAAGTGTCTAAAGCTCCAGCCAATCAGAGGCTGATCATGTGACCTTCTCAGCGCTGAACTTCCACAGCTCCACACTCTCCATGCTGCTCTTCTTGCTGAGTTTGGGTCTCGCTCCTGTTGGAGGAAGCACACCACAACATCAGTGTGTGTGTGTGTGTGTGTAAACTCATCACACCTATATCAGTGTGAAGCTTTCATTCAGCACTGATTTGTCTTAGAGTGTGTGTGTGTGTGTGTGTGTTTACCCTGCAGTTTAAAGTGTGGTTCTGTTGGTGACAGTTCGTCCTCTTTGACCCCGAGCGCCTCCATCAGCTCCTCCACATTCAGCC